>NC_084741.1:72149029-72226529 GCF_033978785.1 Entelurus aequoreus | reverse complement strand
TCTCTCTCTCTCTCGCCCACCTCCCATCATTCCTCAAGCCTGTCACACTCATTTGATCGTCTCCTTTGGCCTCGCGGTGTTCTGACAAGCGTCCCGGCTGCCTCATTCTTGTCGCGTCTGTTTACTTCTTTCACGCTCCTTGACCTTTACCCCCCCCCCCCCCCTCCCGCCCTTCTACCTCCCCCCACCCCCCGCCTGGCTGTGACCAGCAGTTCAAGTAGCAGGGCTGCTCTTTCCCGCTCCGCTCGTGGCTGATAATCTCCCCGCGCTATCAACAAACGTTTCATAGCCTCAGCCTGGATGTGCCGGAGCAGAAAGTAATTAGGGCTTATCAACAAACGCGCCAGAGCAAGCACAAACGAGCGCAATGAGGTCCTTTACATATTTTAGCCGTAGAGACGAGGCGAGTTCAAAGTGAGCTGCACATTTGTTTGTTTGGGCAGAATCAACTCTTCATCTAGGTGGGAACCGTGTTTGGTAACGTAGATTGCATCCGGTATATACCGCTGTATTAAAAATTTGTGATGTGATTATTCTGACAATTGTATAAGACTTAAACATATCTATGGGCATAAGATACGGATCTTTCTTTAATTAGAATACATAAATATTGATACGTATTTTACTGCGAGGAGCGCAAACTGCCATAACGTGGTGTCAAAATATTAGGGGTGTTCGGTACACAAACATTTCGGTTCGGTGCGTACCTCGGTTTAGAGGTCACGGTTCGGTTCATTTTCGGCACAGTAAGAAAACATCCACCCATCCATCCATCCATCCATCTTCTTCCGCTTATCAGAGGTCGGGTCGCGGGGGCAGCAGCCTAAGCAGGGAAACCCAGACTTCCCTCTCCCCAGCCACTTCGTCCAGTTCTTCCCGGGGGATCCCGAGGCGTTCCCAGGCCAGCCAGGAGACATAGTCTTCCCAACGTGTCCTGGGTCTTCCCCGTGGCCTCCTACCGGTCGGACGTGCCCTAAACACCTCCCTAGGGAGGCGTTTGGGTGGCATCCTGACCAGATGCCCGAACCACCTCATCTGGCTCCTCTCCATGTGGAGGAGCAGCTGCTTTACTTTGAGCTCCCCCCGGATGACAGAGCTTCTCACCCTATCTCTAAGGGAGAGCCCCGCCACCCGGCGGAGGAAACTCATTTCGGCCGCTTGTACCCGTGATCTTGTCCTTTCGGTCATAACCCAAAGCTCATGACCATAGGTGAGGATGGGAACGTAGATCGACCGCTAAATTGAGAGCTTTGCCTTCCGGCTCAGCTCCTTCTTCACCACAACGGATCGATACAGCGTCCGCATTACTGAAGACGCCGCACCGATTCGCCTGTCGATCTTACGATCCACTCTTCCCTCACTCGTGAACAAGACTCCGAGGTACTTGAACTCCTCCACTTGGGCCAGGGTCTCCTCCGCAACCCGGAGATGGCTCTCCACCCTTTTCCGGGCAAGAACCATGGACTCGGACTTGGAGGTGCTGATTCTCATCCCAGTCGCTTCACACTCAGCTGCGAACAGATCCAGTGAGAGCTGAAGATCCTGGCCAGATGAAGCCATCAGGACCACATCATCTGCAAAAAGCAGAGACCTAATCCTGCAGCCACCAAACCAGATCCCATCAACGCCTTGACTGCGCCTAGAAATTCTGTCCATAAAAGTTATGAACAGAATGGGTGACAAAGGGCAGCCTTGGCGGAGTCCAACCCTCACTGGAAACGTGTCCGACTTACTGCCGGCAATGCGGACCAAACTCTGGCACCGATCATACAGGGAGCGGACCGCCACATTCAGACAGTCCGATACCCCATACTCTCTGAGCACTCCCCACAGGACTTCCCGAGGGACACGGTCGAATGCCTTCTCCAAGTCCACAAAGCACATGTAGACTGGTTGGGCAAACTCCCATGCACCCTCAAGGACCCTGCCCAGAGTATAGAGCTGGTCCACAGTTTCACGACCAGGACGAAAACCACACTGTTCCTCCTGAATCCGAGGTTCGACTATCCGGCGTAGCCTCCTCTCCAGCACACCTGAATAGACCTTACCGGGAAGGCTGAGGAGTGTGATCCCACGATAGTTAGAACGTTAGATAGTTAGTAAGAAAACAACAAAATATAAATTTTTGGGTTATTTAGATAGATAGATAGCTAGCTAGATAGATAGATAGGTCTTTATTGTCATTGCACAAGTACAACGGAACTTTGTTTTCAGCACAATCCCGTTCAAGATTAGACAAACAAACAGTGTACAGGGTTACAGAACAGGAACGCTGATGGGTCGCCACAAGGCGCCCCGTAAAAGATGGGAAAAAGGTCAAACGCTGGGGAAGGATGAGTAAAAAAATACAATCTACAAACGTTTGTAGACTGGGCTCCTAAGGGGGCCCAGTCTGGAGTGGGAAAAAACCTCCATAGCAAAGTACATATACATATTACAACGTACATCTCGAGATATCTAGCAACAGAGGGGAGGGAGTGCGAGGTCATGATGATAGGCCGCAGCTCTCAGGCGCTGACCATCCATTCATCACCCCTATGGGATTTGCGTCGAGGGCGTTGGGTTGGGTGTGTGTGTGTGTGTGTGTGTGTGTGTGTGTGTGTGTGTGTGTGTGTGTGTGTGTGTGTATGTGTGGCGTATATTTTGGTGGTTGCATGTGTGTGTGTAAGCCCCGTAGTGTGTCTCTGTTCCGCAGCCTTGATGTCTGTGCAGTCGCTAGTCCAAAGTTAACAACAACAGGTGTGTGTCCATGAGAGACAAAAAGGGAGTTTGTTGTGTCTTTATTTACCAAATTTGCAAAATCTTCCACCAAAAATATTATTCTTAGTGTAATATTTGATGTGAAGTAATGGGAACCTTGGATAGGTCAATAATTAATAACAACATTGATTTTGATTCAATATTATGTTTTGAGCAATGACAGTTTGAAAGAAAAAAAACCCAGCTTTGTTTTATTAGTCAACATTGCAACTTTTTCTAAATTACATTTCACCTTTAAGCTTTTTTATTTCACTTTTGTTATAATAATAATAATAATAATACCTGGGATTTATATAGCGCTTTTCTAAGTACCCAAAGTCGCTTTACATGTTAAAAACCCATCATTCATTCACACCTGGTGGTTATGTTTTTGTTTATTTTAATAGTATTTTTAGAATGTGCCGTGGGCCTTTAAAACATTAGCTGTGGGCCACAAATGGCCTCCGGGGCACACTTTTGACACCCCTGCTATAGATAATAAAAAATAAAATGTGATACATCTATGGATAAAAAGCAGAGCTTGGCGACGCATGCGCGTTTATCATAACTCTCTCTCTCTCTCTCTGTCTCTGCCCCTCCCTCACCAATGCTGCTGCGCACCATCACAACTTGTTTTGTTTTCAACCCCTTCTTAACCCTGAACGTACATTGAAAATACACGCAACCCTAACTCAAAATGCCGGACATTTGAGGCGTTTAAGAAACTCCGCCAGGACAGCTCCGCAAAAGAGGACATGTCCGGTGAAAAGAGGACGTATGGTCAGTCTATCGTAGCCCGTTAGCTGCTAGCATACCATGTGTTGTGCCTTGGTGTGCATTGTTTACACAACGTGCGTTACGCTACTTAATATGTCCGTGTGGAAACTCGTTCGGTACACCTCCGAACCGAACCGGAACCCCCGAACCGGAACCCCCGTACCGAAACGGTTCAATACAAATACACGTACCGTTACACCCCTACAAAATATATAATATAGCGGTACTGTCCCGAATACATATCGCTTTCCAAAATATACTGGTATTAACTATTAAACCGGTATGTCATAGCGCTTAGTTAAATAAAACATTTTAAAATATATCCATCCATCCATTTTCTACCGCTTGTCCCTTTTGGGATCGCGGGGGGTGCTGGAGTCTATCTCATACGTCAATTAATATATTAAGCGGTAGAAAATGGATGGATGTCAATTAATATATATTGATTGTAGTTATTTAGTTTATGTACTATCGAGAGTACCAGAAGAAATTAAATATTAAATGCAGTTTATAGGAAAATCTGGCTCTTGTTTTTCAGATTCCAAGTTTGAAAAATGATGAACTCAATTTCCCATTACTGTGATTGATTGATTGATTGATTGATTGATTGAAACTTTTATTAGTAGATTGCACAGTACAGTACATATTCCGTACAATTGACCACGAAATGGTAACACCCGAATAAGTTTTTCAACTTGTTTTAAGTCCACGTAAATCAATTCGTGGCACATGATTTGTCCAGGGTGTACCCCGCCTTCCACCCGAATGCAGCTGAGATAGGCTCCAGTACCTCCCGCGACCCGGAAAGGGACAAGCGGTACAAAATGGATGGATGGATGGATATATATATATATATATATATATATATATATATATATATATATATATATATATATATATATATATATATATATATATATATATATATATATATATTATATATATATATATATATATTTATAGATATATGTGTACTAGTTTTAGCTATTAGGCTGTTCTAGTTTTTATTTTTATTTTGTATTTTTTATTTTATTTTTATATTTTTATTTTTTAATCTTTTTATTATTATGAAAATGGATTGATGCATGGATGGAAATCCCCATTAATCTTAAATGAATTTGACCAGTGGTTCTCAAACTGTGGCTCCATCTAGTGGTATGCCAAAGAATCACTTTATTCAAGTACAGTGTTACATTTCCCTTTTTTTCCAAACAGTGTTACTGTTCAAACTGTGCGTAATGTCACAGTGGCCAAAAATATTGAATGTACCCGTTAAATAAAACCTCAGCCTCGTTTTTATTGTATACTTAAGCCTACTACGCTACTGTATTTTAACGTCGGCCATTATGGTGGTACTTGGAGAGACACGTTTTTTCTGAGGTGGTACTCGGGGGAGGACCACTGAATTAGAGCATTTTGCAAGGTTTAGGCAAGAATCCAAGAGTATTTTTCTGCTCACGCCATCGTCACGAGAACAAGGTGGCCACGGACGTGTCGACACTCCGTAATGTATGTGAGATGTTGGCAGAAAAAGTGGTCCCGTGGTCGTAATTGACGCAGCTCGGATGGCGGGGGGCCACTGTAATAACACACATTACTGTGTGGTGAGGGGGTCACGCTGAATTATCACTTACTGTCGCGCTGGAAACAAAGCAGACGTGGCGAGCATGCTGATCCCCCGATGGATGCTCACCGCCAGGGGTTCAAACCGGCGCCTTTTTCTCCCTGCCTGGGACGTGATGAGCAAACAGTCTCGGGTCAGTCCAGCTGAGTCAGTGCTGCAGGAGTGCAGTTCGAGCAGGATTTCCACAGGCTGAGTTCTCCTCTCCAAAGTTATTGACAAGCTATTTATCAAGCTTGGCGTCTTCGGATAGCGTAGCGACTCGCAAATTGAGAGTGGCAAAGGTTTGTCCAGCTGGTTGAAGTCTAATTGGCGGACAGAAACAATCAAGTTAACACTGGTGAGCGTTGTTGAAGGCGTGTTCACATATTCATTAATTGACTCAATTTTGGGGGAACACCTAAAATGTATCATTAAGGGGGCGAAATCATTCAACTTTATATCATAGGCCAAATTGATATAGTTTCTATCGTATATCATTCAAATTGCACAATATAAATGATATACATCTCATTGTGCTACATGAGAATGTTTTGAGGGGAACTAAATGTGATCTCTGAAAGGGGTACACATTCTTTCCAAAGTAGGACCCCCGCCCCGGACATAAAATGCAAATACATATAGCACATGAAAAACAAGATTAGTCATTTTCATTGTCAGTGGCCCACTTATATTAGAAAATGACCTCATGGAAATGACTGTGGTAATGTTGCACGGTATCAGATGGTCTGAAGCAAAGTTCCCTCTAAGGTGCACGCCTGCGCATTTGCCCACAGCAAATCGATGCCGCGCACAGAATAAAAAACAATGTTGGTCAATACTGTTCAGTTATTGCTACGTCTGTTAAAAACTCTTCAAAGAAGACATGAATTCTATTGATCACTTTATTGAGCAAAAATTTTTCGGTCTTAACCACAACACAAACATTAGCAAAAAACTTTTCTGGTGTATAAACCAGGCCAAAACCAATTCTTTGTCATCTGTCATATCAACAACACCCGCTCGTTCTCTCTTACCTGCACCCACACACCCACTCATATATATATATATATATATATATATATATATATATATATATATATATATATATATATATATATATATATATATATATATATATATATATATATATAAATATATAAATATATATGCATATGTATATGTATATAAATATATGCATATATTTATATATATGCATATGTATGTATATATGTATTTATATGTGTATATATATGTATGTACTGTATGTGTATATATATGTATACATGTATGTACTGTATGTATGTATATATATGTATATATGTATGAATGTAAATATATATATATATATGTATGTATGTGTATATGTATGTGTATATATATGTATATATATACACATATACATGTGTTTATATGCATATATATATATATATATATATATATATATATATATATATATATATATATATATATATATATATATATATATACATATATATATATATATATATATATATATATATACATATATATATATATATATACATATATATATACATATGCATATATACACATATATATGCATATATACACATATATATGCATATATACACATATATATGTATGTATATATATATATATATATATATATATATATATATATATATATATATATATATATATATATTTATGTATATATATATATATATATATATATATATATATATATATA
This sequence comes from Entelurus aequoreus, assembly GCF_033978785.1. Lineage (NCBI taxonomy): Eukaryota > Metazoa > Chordata > Actinopteri > Syngnathiformes > Syngnathidae > Entelurus > Entelurus aequoreus. Next base: position 72,219,681 of record NC_084741.1, on the reverse strand, counting down.
TATATATATATATATATGTATATATATATATATATATATATATATATATATATATATATATATATATATTAGGGATGTCCGATAATGGCTTTTTGCCGATATCCGATATTCCGATATTGTCCAACTCTTTAATTACCGATACCGATATCAACCGATACCGATATCAACCGATATATGCAGTCGTGAATTAACACATTATTATGCCTAATTTGGACAACCAGGTATGGTGAAGATAAGGTACTTTTAAAAAAAAATAAAAAAATAAGATAACTAAATTAAAAACATTTTCTTGAATAAAAAAGAAAGTAAAACAATATAAAAACAGTTACATAGAAACAAGTAATTAATGAAAATGAGTAAAATTAACTGTTAAAGGTTAGTACTATTAGTGGAGCAGCAGCACGCACAATCATGTGTGCTTACGGACTGTATCCCTTGCAGACTGTATTGATATATATTGATATATAATGTAGGAAGCAGAATATTAATAACAGAAGGAAACAACCCTTTTGTGTGAATGAGTGTAAATGGGGGAGGGAGGTTTTTTGGGTTGGTGCACTAATTGTAAGTGTATCTTGTGTTTTTTATGTTGATTTAATAATAAAAAAAAAACAAACAAACAAAAAAAAACGATACAGATAATAAAAAAACCGATACCGATAATTTCCGATATTACATTTTAACGCATTTATCGGCCGATAATATCGACCTGTCCCTAATATATATATATATGTGTATATATATATATATATATTATATATATATATATATATATATATATATATATATATATATATATATATATATATATATATATATATATATATATATATATATATATAAATAAAATCAACTTAACCGCCTAGGTCAGAGGTCGGTGATCTTAAACCTCAAAAGAGCCATTACTATTCAGTATAGTCTTGAGTTGCAAACGTATAATAGTTTGTGATCTGAAATAAATATAAGTTGTATTACTTTCTTAATTTTAAAGTGTTTCTTTCACAACATAACACACATCACACTACTCTTCGTCCCTCTTCGCTGCCTTCCTCGTGCTCATCCAATCAACAGTCAGGACATAATCACCTTTTTTAAAAATGCTATTTTTTTTTTTTTCATTTAATGCGCATTCCTCCTGGCCTGGGTGAAGTCGGCCTCTGCTGGTGCACGTCGCTAACACGGCGGGCCTGTCCCTGCACACAGTGCGTAATGAAACACATACATTGCGCTGGCAGTCAGATCAAGCTACGATGTTCCACTAACAGCGTATGATTATTTTTATCTGCTTTATGACACCCTCTGGTTATCCCGGCAGCAGCAGAACGCACACACACACACACGGGGTCATCCATCTACAGCATGGTGGAAAAACACAAAGAGGACAAAGAGACGTATAGACGCCGAGGGGCGAGAACAAACAAACAAACACGATTCTTCTCTGCCAGACTTTCTTAGGGGCCAGGCAGATGAGTGGATGGAGGGAAGCAAAATAAGACGAGAGGGATTTTAACAAGCTCTCACATCTTATCATCCTCATCATTTGTTCGACTTTAAATACAGATCAATATTTATCTGCACTTCACCATTCACACGCCGGCCAATAACAGAGCACAAATTGCACCGGGGTCCTTATTATCTTCTTGTTTTGTTCCGTTAATTGCGCCCGCATTGAACGGCTTTGCCCGTCGTGTGTGAAGCGCTCGCTCCTTTTTTTTGCCTCAGTTCATGGCTTCAATACCCAGAGCATAAAATAACAATTTGTCGTCGCCGGCTTCTAATGACGTAACCCTGCGTTCACAAGGTTTTCACCAGCGCTACATTTACTACGTTACATCTACTTGAGAAACTTTTGGGATAAATTGTACTTCTAAGAGTAGTTTTAATGCAACATACTTTTACTTTTACTTGAGTATATTTATAGAGAAGAAATGCTACTTTTACTCCGCTCCATTTATCTACATTCAGCTCGCTACTCGCTACTGATTTTTATCCATCTGTTAATGCACGCTTTGTTTGTTTTGTTTGTCAGACAGACCTTCAAAGTAGGATCTATCACATGCCTGCGTTTCACCAATCAAATGCAGTCCCTGGTGACGTTTGACTCCATTTCACCAATCAAATGCAGTCCCTGGTGACGTTTGACTCCGTTTCACCAATCAAATGCAGTCCCTGGTGACGTTTGACTCCGTTTCACCAATCAAATGCAGTCCCTGGTGACGTTTGACTCCGTTTCACCAATCAAATGCAGTCACTGGTGACGTTTGACTCCGTTTCACCAATCAAATGCAGTCACTGGTGACGTTTGACTCTGTTTCACCAATCAAAAGCAGTCACTGGTGACGTTTGACTCCGTTTCACCAATCAAATGCAGTCACTGGTGACGTTTGACTCCGTTTCACCAATCAAATGCAGTCACTGGTGACGTTTGACTCTGTTTCACCAATCAAATGCAGTCACTGGTGACGTTTGACTCCGTTTCACCAATCAAATACAGTCACCGGTGACGTTTGACTCCGTTTCACCAATCAAATGCAGTCACTGGTGACGTTTGACTCCGTTTCACCAATCAAATGCAGTCACCGGTGACGTTTGACTCCGTTTTACCAATCAAATGCAGTCACTGGTGACGTTTGACTCCGTTTCACCAATCAAATGCAGTCACCGGTGACGTTTGACTCCGTTTTACCAATCAAATGCAGTCACTGGTGACGTTTGACTCTGTGTCACCAATCAAATGCAGTCACTGGTGACGTTTGACTCCGTGTCACCAATCAAATGCAGTCACTGGTGACGTTTGACTCCGTGTCACCAATCAAATGCAGTCACTGGTGATGTTTGACTCCGTTTCACCAATCAAACGCAGTCACTGGTGACGTTTGACTCCGTTTCACCAATCAAATGCAGTCACTGGTGATGTTTGACTCCGTGTCACCAATCAAATGCAGTCACTGGTGATGTTTGACTCCGTTTCACCAATCAAACGCAGTCACTGGTGACGTTTGACTCCGTTTCACCAATCAAACAGAGCCAGGCGGTCACATGATTAACAAGCTTAAGCTTACATGAACTCAACGTCAAATTTGAGGAAGCACATGGCGGTAAGTAACGTTAGTAGATATTTTGGCTGTCACCGTAGGCTGATGTTAGCTTCCCTGTTATGAATCACTGTCAAAATGTACATCGTGTGGGGACATTTATTAACGCACTGCAGCCTCATAGAGAGACAGACAAAGACACACACACACGCACAGTCGCACACACACACACACACACACACACACACACACACACACACACACACACACACACACACACACACACACACACACACACACACACACACACACACACACACACACACACACACACACACACACACACTCACGCATGCATACAAACACCAATCAAAAGCTCACAGTGTGTTCCCAGGTGCAGCCCACACCTATCAGTTTATGGTTTGCGTAAAGGCTAACTTTTCCTTTGTAATCTCTGCCTACTGAGCCTATGGTGCTGTTAAGTTATTGTGGCTCAATTTGCCTTCATTTTTTTTCATATTAATGAATTATTATTTAATATATATTATTGTTTTAGTTGCTTAAGAGATATTCCTGGCTCTGAATTTGCTCATTGCTATTTTTATGTTTTTGTGCATTATTTGTTGCCGTCATCATTAAACGAACAGTTTACTCATCAGTTACTCAGTACTTGAGTAGTTTTTTCACAACATACTTTTTACTTTTACTCAAGTAAATATTTGGGTGACTACTCCTTACTTTTACTTGAGTAATAAATCTCTAAAGTAACAGTACTCTTACTTGAGTACAATTTCTGGCTACTCTACCCACCTCTGGTTTTCACTGACACGGCTATCAGCTCGGAGAAAGAAAAAAAATAAAAACACGGAAAAAGCTTCTCTGCATGCTAATGACTCATTTTAAGTCTGTTTGGCAGCTATTCATGACGGTAGTAAGCCTGTGTGTAAACAAATGTGGAACATCAACCACTCCTATTTTGGGCTATTTGAAGTGTCTTTTGGAGCCATAATACAGTGATCATCCCCTAATAAGAAACGTGCAGTTTCATGCAATTTGGAATTTATTTTCAGGAAAAAAAACACGCCTCTAACCAGGATCTTGCTCAGGAAAGAATACAAGGATTACCTCTGCTTCTTCTTTGGCTTTTTGTGGCTTTTTTTTTTTTTTTTTTTTTTCAAAAGAAGGAGCAGGACACAGGATAGCTGGCAACACAAGTGAGTAGCAAATACAAAACCCAAAACCGGTGAAGTTGGCTTGTTGTGTAAATGGTAAATAAAAACAGAATACAATAATTTGCTAATCCTTTTCAACTTACATTCAATTGAAGTGACTGCGAAGACAAGATACTTAACGTTCGAACTGGTAAGTTAAGTTAAAGTACCAATGATTGTCACACACACACACTAGGTGTGGTGAAATTTGTCCTCTGCATTTGACCCATCCCCTTGATCACCCCCTGGGAGGTGAGGGGAGCAGTGAGCAGCAGCGGTGGCCGCGCCCGGGAATCATTTTTGGTGTTTTAACCCCCAAATCCAACCCTTGATGCTGAGTGCCAAGCAGGGAGGTAATGGCTCCCGTTTTTAATAGTCTTTGGTATGACTAAACCTTGTTATTTTTTGCAAATATTAGCACTGCCTTTGCGTGGCGGCCCAATCACATAATATCTACGGCTTTTCACACACACAAGTGAATGCAAACCATACTTGGTCAACAGCCATACAGGTCACACTGAGGGTGGGCGTATAAACAACTTTAACACTGTTACAAATATGCGCCACACTGTGAACCCACACCAAACAAGAATGACAAACAGATGTCGGTAGAACATCCGCACCGTAACACAACATAAACACACCAGAACAAATACCCAGAACCCCTTGCAGCACTAACTCTTCCGGGACGCTACAATATACATCCCCCGCTACCCCCTACCTCAACCCTGCCCACCTCAACCTCCTCAGAGAGAGAGCACGTCCCAAATTCCAAGCTGCTGTTTTGAACATTTTTGATAGATTTTTGAGAACCGTGTGTAATGTTCATTATTTTGGTGTAGTTTACTTGAGTCATATTGCAGTCTGCATGTATCTTTTATGTGTGACTGCCATCTACTGGTCACACTTATCATTTCACCATGTACCAAATAAAATAGCCTCGAGGTCGGTAAACACAACCAAAACGATGGCGTACATTAGGCGCACCGGGTTATAAGGCGCACTGTGGAGTTTTGAGAAAATGGAAGGATTTTAAGTGCGCCTTATAGTCCGAGGCTACTCTCTAGTGCAGGGGTCACCAACCTTTTTGAAAGCAAGAGCTACTTCTTGGGTAGTGATTAATGCGAAGGGCTACCAGTTTGATACACACTTCAATAAATTGCCAGAAATAGCCAATTTGCTCAATTTACCTTTAACTCTATGTTATTATTAATAATTAATGATATTTACACTTAATTGAACGGTTTAAAAGAGGAGAAAACACCAAAAAAATTGACAATTAAATTTTGAAACATTGTTTATCTTCAATTTCGACTCTTTAAAATTCAAAATTCAACCGAAAAAAAGAAGAAAAAAACTAACTAATTCGAATCTTTTTGAAAAAATTTAAAAAATAATTTATGGAACATCATTAGTAATTTTTCCTGATTAAGATTCATTTTAGAATTTTGATGACATGTTTTAAATAGGTTAAAATCCAATCTACACTTTGTTAGAATATATAACAAATTGGACCAAGCTATATTTCTAACAAATCATTATTTCTTCTAGATTTTCCTGAACAAAAATTTTAAAAGAAATTCAAAATACTTTGAAATAAGATTTAAATTTGATTCTACAGATTTTCTAGATTTGCCAGAATAATTTTTTTGAATTTTAATCATAATACGTTTGAAGAAATATTTCACAAATATTCTTCGTCGAAAAAACAGAAGCTAAATTGAAGAATTAAATTAAAATGTATTTATTATTCTTTACAAAAAAAAATAAAAAATTACTTGAACATTGATTTAAATTGTTAGGAAAGAAGAGGAAGGAATTTAAAAGGTAAAAAGGTATATGTGTTTAAAAATCCTAAAATCATTTTCAAGGTTGTATTTTTTCTCTAAAATTGTCTTTCTGAAAGTTATAAGAAGCAAAGTAAAAAAAATAATGAATCTTTTTAAACAAGTGAAGACCAAGTCTTTAAAATATTTTCTTGGATTTTCAAATTCTATTTGAGTTTTGTCTCTCTTAGAATTAAAAATGTAGAGCAAAGCGAGACCAGCTTGCTAGTAAATAAATACAATTTAAAAAATAGAGGCAGCTCACTGGTAAGTGCTGCTATTTGAGCTATTTTTAGAACAGGCCAGCGGGCTACTCATCTGGTCCTTACGGGCTACCTGGTGCCCGCGGGCACCGCGTTGGTGACCCCTGCTCTATAGTGTCGTCCCTCGGGAAGATGTAGTGTCCTAAAGAAAGGGTGTCATCACTTCTTATTAAGATGCAGCACTCCAACCGTCATGGACGTCTTGTTGAATTACTACCTGTCACCTGAAAATGAGCATTTTTCATCTTGGCCGAGGCAGAATATTTCATTCATCTATTATGTATCGTGTGCTCTCGTTAAACAACACAAACATCAAAGTCTTGCACGTTGTGCATCATCCAAACATAGATGCATATGCAATGTGTAAATACACCACATGCTGCAACGTAGAAGCCTGCGCGGTGAACCTGCCGTGCACGCACACAGTGGGATGGAGAGCGGCGAACAAAAGCGTGCATGAACACACACACACACACACGCTCACACACCCACACACAGCATGACCGCAGGGAATACAAACATGAGAGCCATGGTATGGTGTTGTTATACATCCACAAATGAAGTGTGTCTCTCTAATTCAAACACAAATTACATTGCCTATCAAAGCATAGGAGCTTTTATCAGCACATGGAGTGTGTATCTGTGTGTGTATCTGTGTGTGTGTGTGTGTGTGTGTGTGTGTGTGTGTGTGTGTGTGTTCTTGTATTTCTACCCTTCTTGAGACATCAACAAGGAAAAGTACCTTCCATATGAGGACCGGTGAACAAGTTAAGACCAAATTTCAAATCAACTCTGTGTCGATTTTAAAAGTGCTCCCCCCTCTGGGCAACATATGAAATAACAAGTGTGTGTGTGTAGAAATTTGAAGTGCTCCCCCCTCTGGGCAACATATGAATTAACAAGTGTGTGTAAGAAATTGAAAGGCGCCCCCGTTGGCCAAAATGAACTAAAAAACATAAATACATTTATATAAAGAGACATATTGTAATATCTTGAAGTAAATAATGAAGATTAAAAACCAATTACAAACAAAAAATTATTGTAATTTAAAAAAAAATTAAAAGCAGTCTTTTTCTCACAAAGTGTTGACTTTTTGCTCATAAAATTGTGAACAATTTCTCATATTCTTTCGGTTTCTCTAATATTGCAATACTTTCTCGCAAAATGATTACTATTTTATTTGAAATTACTTTTTTATGTAAAATTATTACTTTTTAATGCAAAATGGTGACATTTGTCATAATTTTGCCAAGTAAAATTCAGATTATTATTAAAATATTGCCAAAATTTTACATTTTTCTTATAAAATTGTGACTTTTGTTGAGTAAAATTATGACTCTTTTCATAAAATTGCCAAATTGTAAAACTGTGACTGTTATCGAGTAAAATTCCAACTTTCATCATAATATTGCACAAATGTTCAGTTTTTCTTGTAAAATTTTGACTTGCGTTGAGTAAAATTACGACGTTTATTATAATACTGCCAAAATTCTAAATTTTTTCTTGTAAAATTGTGACCGTTTTCTTGTGAAATTCCAACTCATTTTTCACAAAAATGTTTTTATACTTGCATAGTTTGTATATATTATTAATGTTGTCAATACAAATCTTTATATATCTAGAAAGGGTGGTCCTAAAGAGGTAGAAATTTTTCAGAGGTCTCAAGAAGGTAACAAATACAAGATTGTGTGTGTGTGTGTGTGTGTGTGTGTGTGTGTGTGTGTGTGTGTGTGTGTGTGTGTGTGTGTGTGTGTGTGTGTGTGTGTGTGGGTTCTTGGACCGAAATCATGGTCCCAATACGGGAAAACCATTGCATCTAATAGAGAATGTCTCATTTGCACCCCTGGTGGTGAAATCTATCAAAATCAGGGTGGAACCAAAAAGGAGGGATTTTTCAAAATGACTGTGTGCCGGTTTTAAAAGTGCTCCTCTTTTGGTCAACATATGAAATAACAAGTGTGTGTAACAATTTGAAGTGCTCCCCCTCTGGCCAACATATGAAATAACAAGTGTGTGTAAGAAATTGGAATGCGCCACTTTTGGCCAAAATTAATTTAAAAAAAATAAATAAATATGTATATAGAGACATATTGTAATATCTTGAAGTAAATAATGAAGATTAAAAACCAATTACAAACAAAAAATTATTATTATTTTGTTTTTTTAACTAAAAGCAGTCTTTTTCTCACAATGTGTCGACTTTTTTCTTATAAAATTGGGAACAATTTCTCATATTCTTTTTGTTTCTGTAATATTGCAATACTTTCTCGCAAAATGATTCCTATTTTATGTACAATTATTACTTATTTATGTAAAATTATTACTTTTTAATGCAAAATTGTGACATTTGTCATATGAAATTCTGACTTTTATCACAATATTGCAGATTTTTTTGTGGTTCTTGTAAAATAGTGGCAGTTTTTGAGTAAAATTATGACTTTTGTCATCATTTTGCCGAATGAAATTCAGATGATTATTCTTGTCAAATTTGGACTTGCGTTCAGTAGAATTATGACTTTTATTATAATTATAATATAATTATAATATAAAATTCTAAGCTTTTCTTGTACAATTGCGACTGTTATCGAGTAAAATTCCAACTTTTATCATAATATTGCACAAACCATTGCATCTAATAGAGAATGTCTCATTTGCAACCCTGGTGGTGAAATCTATCAAAATCAGGGTGGTCCCAAAAAGGAGGGATTTTTCAAAATGACTGTGTGCCGGTTTTAAAAGTGCTCCTCTTTTGGTCAACATACGAAATAACAAGTGTGTGTAACAATTTGAAGTGCTCCCCCTCTGGCCAACATATGAAATAACAAGTGTGTGTAAGAAATTGGAATGCGCCACTTTTGGCCAAAATTAATTTAAAAAAAAATAAATAAATATGTATATAGAGACATATTGTAATATCTTGGAGTAAATAATGAAGATTAAAAACCAATTACAAACAAAAAATTATTATTATTTTGTTTTTTTTAACTAAAAGCAGTCTTTTTCTCACAATGTGTCGACTTTTTTCTTATAAAATTGGGAACAATTTCTCATATTCTTTCTGTTTCTGTAATATTGCAATACTTTCTCGTAAAATTATTCTTATTTTATGTACAATTATTACTTATTTATGTAAAATTATTACTTTTTAATGCGAAATGGTGACATTTGTCATATGAAATTCTGACTTTTATCACAATATTGCAGATTTTTTTGTGGTTCTTGTAAAATAGTGGCAGTTTTTGAGTAAAATTATGACTTTTGTCATCATTTTGCCGAATAAAATTCAGATGATTATTATTATTAAAATTATCTTGCCAAAATGTAAAATGTTTCTTATACATTGTGACTTTTGTCGAGTAAAATTACAACTCTTTCCATAAAAGTGCCAAAATTCTAAGCTTTTCTTGTACAATTGCGACTGTTATCGAGTAAAATTCCAACTTTTATCATAATATTGCACAAATGTTCAGTTTTTCTTGTCAAATTTGGACTTGCGTTCAGTAGAATTATGACTTTTATTATAATTGTAAGTTTTTCTTGTGAATTTCCAACTCATTTTTCACAAGTATTTTTATATTTGCATAGTATATATATATATTATTAATGTTGTAAATACAAATCTTTATATATCTAGAAAGGGTGGTCTTCAAGAGGTAGGCATTTTTCCGAGGTCTCAAGAAGGTAAGAAATACAAGAATATGTGTGTGTGTGTGTGTGTGTGTGTGTGTGTGTGTGTGTGTGTGTGTGTGTGTGTGTGTGTGTTCTTGGACCGAAATCATGGTTCCAATACAGGAAAACCATTGCATCTAATAGAGAATGTCTCATTTGCACCCCTGGTGGTGAAATCTATCAAAATCAGGGTGGTCCCAAAAAGGAGGGATTTTTCAAAACGACTGTGTGCCGGTTTTAAAAGTGCCCCTCTTTTGGTCAACATATGAAATAACAAGTGTGTGTAACAATTTGAAGTGCTCCCCCTCTGGCCAACATATGAAATAACAAGTGTGTGTAAGAAATTGGAATGCACCACTTTTGGCCAAAATTAATTTAAAAAAAATAAATAAATATGTATATAGAGACATATTGTAATAACTTGAAGTAAATAATGAAGATTAAAAACCAATTACAAACAAAAAATTATTATTATTTTGTTTTTTTAACTAAAAGCAGTCTTTTTCTCACAATGTGTCGACTTTTTTCTTATAAAATTGGGAACAATTTCTCATATTCTTTTTGTTTCTGTAATATTGCAATACTTTCTCGTAAAATTATTCTTATTTTATGTACAATTATTACTTATTTATGTTAAATTATTACTTTTTAATGCGAAATGGTGACATTTGTCATATAAAATTTTGACTTTTATCACAATATTGCAGATTTTTTTGTGGTTCTTGTAAAATAGTGTCAGTTTTTGAGTAAAATTATGACTTTTGTCATCATTTTGCCGAATAAAATTCAGATGATTATTATTATTATGATGATCTTGACAAAATGTAAAATGTTTGTTATATATTGTGACTTTTGTCGAGTAAAATTACGACTCTTTCCATAAAAGTGCCAAAATTCTAAGCTTTTCTTGTACAATTGCGACTGTTATCGAGTAAAATTCCAACTTTCATCATAATATTGCACAAATGTTCCGTTTTTCTTGTCAAATTTGGACTTGCGTTCAGTAGAATTATGACTTTTATTATAATTGTAAGTTTTTCTTGCGAATTTCCAACTCATTTTTCACAAGCATTTTTATATTTGCATAGTATATATATATTATTAATGTTGTAAATACAAATCTTTATATATCTAGAAAGGGTGGTCCTGAAGAGGTAGGCATTTTTCCGAGGTCTCAAGAAGGTAAGAAATGCAAGAATGTGTGTGTGTGTGTGTGTGTGTGTGTGTGTGTGTGTGTGTGTGTGTGTGTGTGTGTGTGAGCGAGCTTGCACTGCAGGTCAGCTTTAGTTCATTCCCAACCACATGTGCCTCAAGCTCATCGCTCCCTGTTGAGCCAATCAACGGCCCCCGAGACAACCCGAGTCTCCAGTGGTGCCTTGAGAGCTGAGCTCACTGATGAACGAAATGCCATTTTTTTGCCCCGCACACACACACTCACACACCTGCACAGGTTCCAGCACACACACACACAGACGTACAGTATACAGCGATGCATAATTTCACAGCGCCCGGGTCTGGTGCATGCTTGGTCGGCCAGCGAGCTCATCATTGGGGGCCAGCGGGGAGAGGCCGATAAGGATGGTTGGCTAATGACAAGAGAGGTAGTTAAGGCATCGTTTGGTGACACTCCGCCGTCGCCGTCATCAAACATGACTCCATTCAAGAGCCGGCCGATCTCGCTCGGCCTCCATTGACACACATCCGTACCGTCACGTCCAGGTGGTCCGCCTCTAGCCGCCGCCATCCAAGCTGATCCGTCCCTGCAGAATGAGCTGCCGTCTTTAGTCCCTGAGACTCATTTGCCACCTGCCGGCACAAAAGATGCCAAATTAAAAAGCCTGTTGTGTCATCAGACGCCTGCAAGTTTGTGACGCTAGGGTTGGGGGGGGGGTGGGGATGGTGGGGTGGCGGGCCGCTGATTACCGCTGCAATCAAAGTCTCAACTCGGCGCCGGTTCAGGACTGAACCAATCAAATCAAAGTATTTTTTTAGGCCTATTGAGTACTGTGTAAAAAAAAAAAAAATGTGCATGCTTTGTTGTTTTAATGACCCTGATTTCAACATTGTGATACATAATGCTCTGAATTATGCCCCAAAATGTTAAAAGGGAGATTCATTTTGTACCGTTTGAGTCCCTGTTGCGCCCTCCTACATTAACCAAGAAGTAGTCGGCAAGCTAACAAACACAAGCACACACATTCTAGGTGTCTTTACCGCTAATTACCAAATAACCCCTCTATTTCATTAACCGCCAGGCGTGTGGTTGACCAAAGCAAATAGTTTCCCGTGTCTCTAATTAGTGCATGGGTGTCAAAGTCGAAGCCTGTGGGCCGGATCTGGCCCGCAAATTAATTATCTATGATGATATTTGATTAGTATTACAACCGGCCCGCAGGCCACAGCCGCCTGCTGCTGTTTTGCACGCACCCATACCATACCAACTTTATTCATAAAGCCCTTTAAAAACAACCTCGGTTGAAGAACAAAGGGCTGTACACCACAAAGAAATACAGGAAATACAGGAAAAGGACACACTAAAAAAATTACATTTAAAACAGAGGTAAAATACACACACACACACACATATATGTATTATATATAAATATATATATATATATATATATATATATATATATATATATATATATATATATATATATATATATATATATATATATATATATATATATATATATATATATATATATATATGTATGTATAAATATATGTATGTGTAAATTAATATATATATATGTATATATATATATATTAGGGCTGCAACTAACGATTAATTTGATAATCGATTAATCTGTCGATTATTACTTCGATTAATCGATTAATAATCGGATAAAAGAGACAAACTACATTTCTATCCTTTCCAGTATTTTATTGAAAAAAACACTGCATACTGGCACCATACTTATTTTGATTATTGTTTCTCAGCTGTTTGTACATGTTGCAGTTTATAAATAAAGGTTTATAAAAAAATAAAAAAATAAAAATATATGTATATTTATATATTTACAGTGTTTCCCATAAACTGCCAAGATACCTGTGGCGGTGGGGGCGTGGCTATGGGCGTGGTCACCATTGTCGAGTAATTTGCATAATTTACTACAATATGATTTTCTCTAAAAAGGCTAAAAAAATGTATACTTACTAATTAATAATAACAGTTTTGTTTTAAACGTCCATCCATCCATCCATTTTACAATATAATTACAACACTTTATGTACATATTTATATACAGATTTGAACAATAAGTTATTCACTGAAATATATTTATTAATTGTGGTTCTTACAAAAAATATATCTTATAAAATATAAAAGCTAAAATGTCTCTTAAAGCTCTGCCCCTTTAATTAGTGCATACTAAATCATTTAACTTTAGCCTACCACTACAACCATATTATTTACCAGCAACATAAAGTGAAACAGAGGCAGAGGTGTCCTGCCACAGTCAGTAACAAATAAACAGAAAACAGTAGTGGTCAAATACAAATAAGGCAACAAGAGAAGTATCCTACACTTCTCTTTTGTAAAGTAAATGTGAACAGCCTATATGGGCATCTACATCAACTATATGATTTGCCTGAGAAGCTGGACAGGACAAAAAAAAAAAAAAAATTTTTTTAATTTGTGGCGGACGTAATTCTTTCGTGGTGGGCCGCCACAAATAAATGAATGTGTGGGAAACACTGATTTATATCCCTTCATTGCACAGCATTCTTTGGCTTTATCTACCAGCACTTTGCGTCTTACAGCAATTACAACATTGGTTCTCTTGCTGCACTCTAAATTCATTATTGATGTAATTTCGCACATAACTAAAATTACCCCATGTAAATATGCAATTCATATTTCATGAAGTTAACTTTTGGTGATGAATATGACCACGAAGGTGTTTGAAAAGTTAAGGCCGAACAGATTTGTTAATGGTAAGCTTGGCAGCCCCCTCAGGGGACTAGTGCTGACTTTTTACTTTATTATCAGGCTGTATGAAATTGCGACAATTCATCTACAATGTCTTCCAAGCATGGAATTTAAAATAGTAGTCTTTTCAATGACTTTATTTTAATTGTGCAACAACTTCTTTTAATCAATCAAATCCCAGACTTTTTTTTAGTAGTTAAAGTGATCAATAGGCATGTCAAACCACAACCTAAAGGGGCGGCCCTCATGTGAAACTTAATAAAAAGTCTCCTTCAACATGTTTTCTTTATGTTTTAATGTACAAAACCCCAAACCAGTGAAGTTGGCACGTTGTGTAATTTGTAAATAAAAACAGAATACAATGATTTGCTAATCCTTTTCAACTTATATTCCATTGAATAGACTGCAAAGACAAGATATTTAATATTGGAACTGAGAAATGTATTTTTTTGGGGGCAAATAATCATTAACTTAGAATTTAATAGCTGCAACACATTGCAAAAAAGTTGTCACAGGGGCTTTTTTACCACTGTGTTACATGGCCTTTCCTTTTAACAACACTCAGTAAAGGTTTGGGAAGTGAGGAGACACATTTTTGAAGCTTCTCAGGTGGAATTCTTTCCCATTCTTGCTTGATGTACAGCTTAAGTTGTTCAACAGTCCGGGGGTCTCCCTTCTGCTATTTTAGGCTTCATAATGCGCCACACATTTTCAATGGGAGACAGGTCTGGACTACAGGCAGGCCAGTCTAGTACCCGCACTCTTTTACCATGAAGCCACGCTGTTGCTGAAATAAGCAGGGGCGTCAATGATAATGTTGCTTGGATGGCAACATATGTTGCTCCAAAAGCTGTATGTACCTTTCAGCATTAATGGTGCCTTCACAGATGTGTAAGTTACCCATGTCTTGGCCACTAATACACCCCCATACCATCACAGATGCTGGCTTTTCAACTTTGCGCCTAGAACAATCCGCATGGTTCTTTTCCTCTTTGGTCCGGAGGACACCACGTCCACAGTTTCCAAAAAAAAAATTGAAATGTGGACTCGTCAGACCACAGAACACTTTTCCACTTTGTATCAGTCCATCTTAGATGAGCTCGGGGCCCAGCGAAGCCGGCGGCGTTTCTGGGTGTTGTTGATAAATGGCTTTCGCTTTGCATAGTCGAGTTTTAACTTGCACTTACAGATGTAGCAACAAACTGTAGTTAGTGACAGTGGTTTTCTGAAGTGTTCCTGAGCCCATGTGGTGATATCCTTCACACACCGATGTCGCTTTTTGATGCAGTACCGCCTGAGGGATCGAAGGTCCGTAATATCATCGCTTACGTGCAGTGATTTCTCCAGATTCTCTGAACCTTTTCATAATATTACGGAGCGTAGATGGTGAAATCTCTAAATTCCTTGCAATAGCTGGTTGAGAAATGTTGTTCTTAAACTGTTGGACAATTTGCTCACGCATTTGTTGACAAAGTGGTGACCCTCGCCCCATCCTTGTTTGTGAACGACTGAGCATTTCATGGAAGCTGCTTTTATACCCAATCATGGCACCCACCTGTTCCCAATTAGCTTCGTTGTATGTATGTTCCAAATAAGTGTTTGACGAGCATTCCTCAACTTTCTCAGTCTTTTTTTGCCGCTTGTGCCAGCTTTTTTGAAACACGTTGCAGGCATCAAATTCCAAATGAGCTGATATTTGCAAAAAATAACAACGTTCTCAAGTCTGAACGTTAAGTATCTTGTCTTTGCAGTCTATTCAATTGAATATAAGTTGAAAAGGATTTGCAAATCATTGTATTCTGTTTTTATTTACCATTTACACAACCTGCCAACTTCACTGCTTTTGGGTTTTGTATTTTATGAGAGCAAAACCAGCAAAGCGGGCTTTCTGCTCCGTCGCTCCCAGTCTGCGGAACACTCTCCCTGACCACCTGAGGGCACCACAGACTGTGGAAGCTTTTAAAAAAGGCCTAAAAACTAGGGATGTCCGGCAGGCCGATATTATCGGCCGATAAATGCGTTAAAATGTAATATCGGAAATTATCGGTATCGGTTTTTTTGTTATCTGTATCGTTTTTTACATTTTTTTAAATTTTTTTAATTTGTATTAAATCAACATAAAAAACACAAGATACACTTACAATTAGTGCACCAACCCAAAAAACCTCCCTCCCCCCGTTTCTTTCTGTTATTAATATTCTGGTTCCTACATTATATATCAATATATATATCAATACAGTCTGCAAGGGATACAGTCCGTAAGCACACATGATTGTGCGTGCTGCTGCTCCACTAATAGTACTAACCTTTAACACTTCATTTTACTCATTTTCATTAATTACTAGTTTCTATGTAACTGTTTTTATATTGTTTTACTTTCTTTTTTATTCAAGAAATGTTTTTAATTTAGTTATCTTATTTTTTATTTTTTTAAAAAAAGTACCTTATCTTCACCATACCTGGTTGTCCAAATTAGGCATAATAATGTGTTAATTCCACGACTGCATGTATCGGTTGATATCGGTATCGGTTGATATCGGTATCGGTAATTAAAGAGTTGGACAATATCGGAATATCGGATATCGACAAAAAGCCATTATCGGACATCCCTACTAAAAACCCTTCTTTTTAAAAAGCCTTTTTTAGATATATGCATACTAGTTTTAGCTATTTGGCTGTTCTTGTTTTTATTTTTATTTTTTTTTTTATTATCTTTTAATTTTTTTTAATACACTTTAGCACTTTGAGGTTGTTCACTCAATGTAAAGTGCTTTTTACAAATAAAATCTATTATTATTATTATTATTACCTGTAAATAGAAATTGGTGACCTCTGGTGATGTCATCAGCTGCTCTCAAGGCCGAGTTTCATTGTCGTTGTTCTATTGGAGAAGCGTCACGTGTGATTGATTCCATTGGAAGATGCTCCTTGATAATATCGACCGCCTGCCCTGCCTTGGCAAGTATTCCCTCTGCTTCCTGTGCATGGAAACAGCCCTCAGCCAATTTCAGCCCGGCCCGGTCCAGTTTGTCTTGCCGGGAACCAGAACTTCAATGGACTAGATAGCCAGGAGAGGTATATTTTGTTATTTTTAGGGTGCGCCCTGTACCCTGTATAAAGGACTCCCACAGGGAGTACAAAGGAACCTATTGTTATTGTAAGGTTTTATTATTCTTTATTATTATTATTCCGCCGCCACAAAACACTCTAATTTGACCCACTTAACATGCTTCAAAACTCACCAAATTTGACGCACACATCAGGACCTGCGAAAATTGCCATCTAATAAAAACACCAAACCCCAAAAATCAAAATTGCGCTCTAGCACCCCCTAGGAAAAACCAAAAACAAGCTGCCTGTAACTCCCACTAGGAAGGTCCTAGACACATAAAACAAAAACCTCTATGTAGGTCTGACTTAGACCTACAATTCATAATGACACATTCTCGGGCAAAAACCAACAGGAAGTTGGCAATTTCCCATTTAAGACAAAAATGTACTAAAAACACTCATTTTTGCCTCTTTGAGCTGTAATTTCACCCCCTTAACATACTTCAAAACTCACCAAACTTCTCACACACATCGGGACTGGTGGAAATTGCGATCTAAAAAAAAACCGAACCCCAAAACTCAAAATTGCGCTCTAGCGCAATTTTTGAATAAAACAGAGACAAAACTGCTTCTCAGAGGAAAACTCAGACAAAACTGCTTGTAACTTCCGGTAGGAACGTCTTAGAGACATGAAACAAATACCTCTATGTAGGTCTCACCTAGACCTACATTTCTTATATTGACATCCTTCAGCAAAAATCAACAGGAAGTTTGCTATCCCTCCTTCAAAACAACATTTTTGTTAAAACCGGTCACCAAACATCAAACATTATCTCCTCCGAGCGCGTTTGTCGTTTCGGCTTCAAACTGCTACAGGAGAGAGATTGAACCCTTCTGATTAAAATTTGACGACGGTGTTTCGTTTAGTGCTACCGTTTTGATTTTACGTGCCTTCAAAGACCCGCAGCACTAAAGCTGTTCCGCTGCTGTTGTTTTAAGATGGCTGCTTAAAAGCAGAAAGCACCAGCGTGAGCACAGAACGCAGAGAAGGTAGTACACTACACAAAAGTATCTAACTCCCAGTACGAATATCGTAGAGACACGAAACAAAAACCTCTATGTAGGTCTCACTCAGGACTACCACTGGACAAAAGTATTGGGACATCTAGGACTAGCACCAGCCAGAATGCGGACCCGACCAACGCTGCTTGCAGCTTTAATTGTTCTTGATTCTAATACAACGGAACCTTTAAATTTAAAGCAAGTTGTTTATGGCAAATATAAGACGACCCATGTCACGGCTGGATCTCTTTAGGTCACTCGTGCGTGCGTGTGTGTGTGATGGGAAGAAAAACTCTTAACTTGCTTGGGGAGAAGTCATTTGTCTACATCTCAACACCCTCGAATATAAGACGACCTTTGTTTAATCACTCTTTTTTCTAAGGAAGAAATTAGGGCTGCAACTAACAACTAATTTGATAATCGATTAATCTGTCGATTATTACTTCGATTGATCGATTAATAATCGGATAAAAGAGACAAACTACATTTCTATCCTTTCCAGTATATTATTGGGAAAAAAACCCAGCATACTGGCACCATACTTATTTTGATTATTGTTTATCAGCTGTTTGTACATGTTGCAGTTTATAAATAAAGGTTTATAAAAAATACAAATAAAAAAATAAATAAAAAAGTAGCCTCTGCGCATCCAACGAATCGATGACTAAATTAATCGCCAACTATTTTTATAATCGATTTTAATCGATTTAATCGATTAGTTCTTGCAGCCCTAGAAGAAATACTTATTCTTATTTTGGGAAATGCTGATTGTCATTCAAATGTATTTTAAGACAAAGACAAAATGAATCTTTGTTTTTGCATTCACTTAATGTCACTGACATTGCAACTGGTTGATGACCTTCATAATTTCTACACCCCAAATGTAAGACGAGTCGTTTTTTTAAAAAAAATGCACGACTCAGTACAACATTTGAGAACTCTAGCTTTACTACTTACCCTGGCAATGTTTTTTGGTGACCTATTACCTTATTGAACTGAATATAAGACAACCATGAATATAAGACGACCTCTCTTTTTCACACTTTTTATCTAGGGAAAAAATGATTTCTTATATTTGGAAAATTGTCGTAATTCGGTTTGTCAATTGTGAAACGCTATAGTCCTGTACTATCCACTACCTACACTAGCAAGGTTTTTGGTAAACCATTACCACATTGACCTGAATATAAGACAACCATGAGTGTAAGACAACCTCTGTCTTTCACACTACTTTCTCAGAAAGTAATATTTCTTAAAGTGTTGCTAGTCGCGTACTACCTACTACCTACACTGGCAAGGTTTTTAGGTAACCTGTTACCACATTGACCTGAATATAAGACGAACATGAATATAAGACGACCGTGAAATGTCTTATTCCCACTTTTTTCGAGGAAAGAAAACATTTCTTATATTTGGAAAAGTGTAATATTTCTGTCTGTACCTACTACCTGGTTATATAATGTTTTTAGATAACCTGTTTGCACATTGACCTTAATATAGGACAACCATGAATATAGGATGACTTCTCTCTTTCACAATTTTTTATTTGGAAAAGTGTCATATTTCTGTGTCGGTTGTGAAAGGCTAGTTGCGTACTACCTACACTGGCAATGTTTTTAGGTAACTTATTACGACATTGACCTGAATATAAGACGACCATGAATATAAGACAACCCCTCTTATTCACATGTTTTAATAGGAAAATAATGTTTTCTTATATATGGAAAAGTGTAATATTTCTGTTCGTCTGTTGTTAAACGCTAGTCGTGAACTACCTACTACCTACACTGGCAATGTTTTTAGGCAACCTATTACGACATTAACCTGAATATAAGACGACCATGAGTATAAGACAACCTCTCTTATTCACACTTTTTTCTTGGAAATAAATATTTTCTTATATTTGGAAAAGTGTCTTTTTTCGGTCTGTCGGTTGTAAAACGCTAGTCGTGTACTATCTACTACTTACACCGGCAATGTTTTTAGGTAACTTATTACGCCATTGACCTGAATTCAAGACTACCATGAATATAAGACGACCTTTCTTGTTCAGAATTTTTTCTAGGAAATAAATAATTTCTTATATTTGGAAAAGTGTAATATTTCCAGTCTGTACTTACCACCTGGTTGTTTAATGTTTTTAGATCACCTGTTTGCATATTGACCTGAGTATAAGACGACCATGAATATAAGACGCCTTCTCTTTTTCACACTTTTTTATTTGGAAAAGTGTCATCTTTCTGTCTGTCGGCTGTGAAACGCTATTCGTGTACTACCTGCTACCTACACTGGCAAAGTTTTTGGTAACCCATTACCACATTAACAGGCTGCTTTTAATAAACATTTTTATTTTTAATTACAAACGTATTTGTTTGTAATTGGTTTTTAATCTTCATTATTTACTTCAAGTTATTACAGTATGTCTCTATATACGTATATATATATATATATATATATATATATATATATATATATATATATATATATATATATATATATATATATATATATATATATATATATATATATATATATATATATATATTTTTTTTTTTTATTAAAAAAAAAAACATTTTGGCCAAAGGGGGCACATTTCAATTCCTTACACACACTTGTTATTACATATGTTGGCCAGAGGAGGAGGACTTCAAATCTTTACACACACTTGTTATTTCATTCGTTGGCAATGGGGTAGCACTTTTAAAACCGACACACAGTCATTTAAAAAAAAAAAAAACCTCCTTTTTGGGGCCACCCTAGTTTTGATAGATTTCACCACCAGGGGTGCAAATGAGACATTCTCTATTAGATGCAATGGTTTTCCCGTATTGGGACCATGATTTATGTCCTAACTTGTTCACACCTCCTCATATGGAAGGTACTTTTCCTTGTTGATGTCTCAAGAAGGGCAGAAATACAAGAACACACACACACACACACACACACACACACACACACACACACACACACACACACACACACACACACACACACACACACACACACACACACACACACACACACACACATATTTGTATTTGTTACCTTCTTGAGACCTCCGAAAAATGCCTACCTCTTTAGGACCACCCTTTCTAGATATATAAAGATTTGTATTGACAACATGAATAATATATACATAATATGCAAATATAAAAAAGCTTGTTGTGAAAAATGAGTTGGAATTTCACAAAAAAAAGGTCACAATTTCACAAGAAAAACTTCAAATTTTGGCAGTATTATAATAAAAGTTGTGATTTTACTCAACGCAAGTCAACATTTTACAAGAAAAACTGAACATTTGTGCAATATTATAATAAAAGTTGGAATTTTACTCAATAACAGTCGCAATTTTACAAGAAAAGCTTAACATTTTGGCAATTTTATGAAAAGAGTCGTAATTTTACTCGACAAAAGTCACAATTTTATATGTTGCAATTTTGGCAACATTACAATAATAATCGGAATTTCTCTTGGCAAAATTATGACATTTTTTACAAGAACAACAAAAGCATTGTCAATATTGTGATCAAAGTCAGAATGTTATGTGACAAATGGCACCTTTTTGCATTAAAAAGTAATCATTTTACATAAAAAAGTCATCATTTTTGCGAGAAAATATTGCAATGTGTCAGAAACAGGAAGAATATGAGAAATTGTTCCCAATTTTATAAGAAAAAAAGACACATTGTGAGAATTTTTTTAAATATTTTGTTTGTAATTGGTTTTTAATCTTCAATGTTTACTTCAAGTTATTACAGTATGTCTCTATATACATATATATACATATATATATATATATATATGTATATATGTATATATTTTTAGTTAATTTTGGCCAAAGGGGGCGCATTTCAATTTCTTACACACACACTTGTTATTACATATGTTGGCCAGAGGAGGAGCACTTCACACTTTTACAAACACTTGTTATTTCATATGTTGACAATGGGGGAGCACTTTTAAAACAGACACACAGTCATTTTAAAACAACCCTCCTTTTTGGGACCACCCTAGTTTTGATAGATTTCACCACCAGGGGTGCAAATGAGACATTCTCTATTAGATGCAATGGTTTTCCCGTATTGGGACCATGATTTATGTCCTAACTTGTTCACACCTCCTCATATGGAAGTTACTTTTCCTTGTTGATGTCTCAAGAAGGGTAGAAATACAAGAACACACACACACACACACACACACACACACACACACACACACACACACACACACACACACACACACACACACACACACACACACACACACACACAAACACACACACACACACACACACACACACATATTTGTATATTACCTTCCTGAGACCTCCGAAAAATGCCTACCTCTTTAGGACCAGCCTTTCTAGATATATAAAGATTTGTATTGACAACATTAATAATATATACATACTATGCAAATATAAAAAAGCTTGTTGTGAAAAATGAGTTGGAATTTCACAAGAAAAACTTTGAATTTTGGCAGTATTATAATAAAAGTTGTGATTTTACTCAACGCAAGTCAACATTTTACAAGAAAAACTGAACATTTGTGCAATATTATGATAAAAGTTGGAATTTTACTCAATAACAGTCGCAATTTTACAAGAAAAGCTTAACATTTTGGCAATTTTATGAAAAGAGTCGTAATTTTACTCGACAAAAGTCACAATTTCATAAGACAACTTTACAATTTTGGCAACATTACAATAATAATCGGAATTTCTCTTGGCAAAATTATGACATTTTTTACAAGAACAACAAAAGCATTGTCAATATTCTGATCAAAGTCAGAATGTTATGTGACAAATGTCACCATTTTGCATTAAAAAGTAATCATTTTACATAAAAAAGTCATAATTTTTGCGAGAAAATATTGCAATGTTATATATACAGAAAGAATATGAGAAATTGTTCCCAATTTTATAAGAAAAAAAGACACATTGTGAGAATTGTTTTACATTTTTCGTTTGTAATTGGTTTTTAATCTTCATTGTTTACTTCAAGTTATTACAGTATATATATATATATATATATATATATATATATATATATATATATATATATATATATATATATATATATATATATATATATATATATATATATATATATTATATATATATATATGTGTGTATGTCTTAGTTAGATTATCCAAAAAAATAGTGCTCGATACCGTGGTAGAGCGTAATATGTATGTGTGGGAAAATAAAACAATTTTTTTTAAAAAATCACAAGACTATTTCATCTCTACAGGCCTGTTTCATGAGGGGTTTCCTCAATCATCAGAAGATTTTCATCAGGAGAAATCTCCTGATGATTGAGGAAACCTCTTCTTCACCGGTCATCATATGAACAGAACTTTTCCTTGTTGATGTCTCAAGAATGGTAGAAATACAAGAACACACACACACACACACACACACACACACACACACACACACACACACACACACACACACACACACACACACACACACACACACACACACACACACACACACACACACACACAAACACACACACACACACACACACACACACACACACACACACGTACACACACACACGTACACAGAAAAGGAGAGTATATCTACAGCACTGTGACACTAATATGCAAATAGTGAGTCTTTGGGGGATATGAAGACTTTCTGGCAGCAGGAAATCAAGATCTACAGCAAATCCTAATATTTTGATCAGAGATACGACAAAATGTCAGCGAAAAAGACAACAAGTCTTTGGCTCTCATTGTGCGATCAGCCACACAATAATCCCCTATGTTCCAACACATAATTAACCAAGATTAGACTGGATAGGTTGAAAGCGGGTCAGGTCTCTGGTTAGGACCGTCAATCCGAGTACCACAATAGCACCGAGCATCCCAAGACAACAACACACCGAGACAATGTGCAAATCTTGACAAAACACACGCAAACAATGCACGGCGGACAAACGGCGGCGTGTGTACGTCACATGACAAGGTCGCCTTGGAAGACGTTGCATAAGGCCAGCAAAACGTTCCTTTCATTTGGAGTCTGAAGAAGAGGACACAGAAAAACATGCAATCTTTTCTTTTCATTCTTGCTTCTGCGGCCTCCCTTGTTCCCCGCATTTCTGCTGATACACGCCAAGGCTGACTGATGATGCTTCAGAAGCAATGATAAGGTTTCCCTCGCTCTCTAAAGGGTTGAGAATCTTTGTTTCCGACGCTGGTAGAAAACGTTTCCAGATAAGCGCTGGTAGTAATCAGTATTGAAGGATGAACTGAGAAAAGCCTGCTTCCTGCCTGGTAATACCACTTCTTTTCCATGGAGGTGGTGGTAAATCTTTGCCAGCCCACTAATCCATGCATGAAAATACACTCTGAAAGATAGAATTGATACCATGAAGAAAGCTTGGTTTTTTTAATTCACAACCTAGATAGCCAAACACCATACTGGTTTTGAAATCAGATCAGATAGGTCTTTATTGTCATTGCACAAGTACAACGGAACTTTGTTTTCAGCACAAACCCGTTCAAGGTTAGACAAACAAACAGTCCATAGTGGATCTAACATTATAGTGAGAGTCCAGTCCACAGTGGATCTAACATAATAGTGTGAGAGTCCAGTCCATAGTGGATCTAACATAATAGTGTGAGAGTCCAGTCCATAGTGGATCTAACATAATAGTGTGAGAGTCCAGTCCGTAGTGGATCTAACATAATAGTGAGAGTCCAGTCCATAGTGGGGCCAACAGGAGACCATACCGAGCGGAGACGGGTCAGCAGTGCAGAGATGTCCCCAACCGATGCACAGGCGAGCGGTCCACCCTGGGTCCCGACTCTGGACAGCCAGTTTTCATCCATGGCCACCGGACCTGTGCCGCCCCCCTCCACAAGGGAGAGGGGGGCAGAGGAGAAAAGAAAAGAAATGGCAGATCAACTGGTCTAAAAAGGGGGTCTATTTAAAGGCTAGAGTATACAAATGAGTTTTAAGATGGGACTTAAATGCTTCTACTGCGGTAGCATCTCTAACTGTTACCGGGAGGGCATTCCATAGTCTCTATAGCCCGCAGACTATTTTTTGGGCTATGGGAATCACTAATAAGCCGGAGTTCTTTGAACGCAGATTTCTTGCCGGCATGGAGAATTTCAGTTTTGCAAAACGAGGCCATTTTTACCTGCCAAATGTGAAAACAGTGGTTTTCTGAAGTGTTTCTGAGCCCATGTGGTGATATCCTTTACACGCTGATGTTGCTTTTGGATGCAGTACCACCTGAGGGATCGAACGTCTGTAGAATCATCGCTTACGTGCAGTGATTTCTCCAAATTCTCTGGACCCTTTGATGATATTACGGACCGTAGATGGTGAAATCCCTAAATTCCTTGCAACAGCTCGATGAGAAATGTTGTCCTTAAACAGTACGACAATTTGCTCACGCGTTTGTTGACAAAGTGGTGACCCTCGCCCCGTCCTTGTTTGTGAATGACTGAGCACCCAATCATGGCACCCACCTGTTCCCAATTACCCTGTTCACCTGTGGGATGTTCCAAATAAGTGTTTGGTGAGCATTCCTCAACTTTCTCAGTCTTTTTTGCCACTCGTGCCAGCTTTTTTGAAACATGTTGCAGGCAACCAATTCCAAATGAGCGAATATTTGCAAAAAATAACAAAGTTTTCCAGTTCGAATGTTAAATATCTTGTCTTTGCAGTCTATTCAATTGAATATAAGTTGAAAAGGATTTGCAAATCATCGTATTCTGTTTTTATTTACCATTTACACAACGTGACAACTTCACTGCTTTTGGGTTTTGTATATCCAAGTTGATAAGAAGGCCTGCTGGTTGTGAACTTGCTTTATTGTCCCACTCGCAAGACTTCCAAAATTCAACAAAACCACACATTTCCGACGTCAGACATCCTTCAGTCTGCCTCGGGGCCTCGCTTAAAGTCGAGCCCTGTTAACAACTCCACTGGAAGGGCCCTTGAGGATGTAACCTTGGCGATGATTCATGGGATTTTAGGGAAGAGTATATCCGTAATTCTCTTACCTCCCCTCCGAAAGTCGAATACTTTGTGGGGTAAAACGCAGGAGGACGAGAGTGACATCACCCGCCGTGCAGCGGTGGTGCTCGCTATAAATCTCCCGACCACTTGTCCACTCAACTTGCTTCTTATTGCATTTGCTGCGCCAGATTGCGGGGGGAGTAAAAACATTTGGAGAGCAAAGTGTCCGTCTTGTCTGTGAATTAAAAGGTTTGGCATGAATCAGGATTGTCCAGCGTGGACCCCGTACAGTACAGGACACACCTTCTCCTCGTTCAATGGGTTTTCTTTGTTTCCATGACTATTTACATTGTAGATTGTCACTGAAGGCATCACAACTATGAATGAACACATGTGGAGTTATGCACTTGACAAAAAAAGGTGAAATAACTGAAAACATGTTTTATATTCTGGTTTCATCAAAATAGCCACCCTTTGCTCTGATTACTGCTTTGCGCACTCTTGGCATTCTCTCCATGAGCTTCAAGAGGTTGTCACCTGAAAGGGTTTTTACTTCACAGGTGTCATAGTTTTGATGCCTTCAGTGACAATCTACAATGTAAATAGTCATGAAAATGAAGAAAACACTTTGAATGAGGAGAAGGTGTGTGTACTGTACACACACACACACACATTATATATATATATATATATATATATATATATATATATATATATATATATATATATATATATATATATATATATATATACACATGTATATTAAAGTTAAAGTACCAATGATTGTCACACATATGTATATATTATTATATATTATATTATTTATATTTATTTATTTATATATTGCTTTTTTTTAAATCCTGCACTACCATGAGCTTATGTAACGAAATTTCGTTCTTATCTGTGCTGTAAAGTTAAAATTTGAATGACAATAAAAAGGAAGTCTAGTCTAGTCTATATATGTATATATGTACAGTATATGTATATATATATGTATATATGAATATATATATATATATATATATATATATATATATATATATATATATATATATATATATATATATATATATGTATGTATATGTATATATATATATGTATGTATGTATATGTGTATATATATATATATATATATATATATATATATATATATATATATATATATATATATATATGTATATATATATATATATATATATATATGTATATATATATATATATGTATGTATGTATATGTGTATATATATATATATGTATATATATATATATGTATGTATATGTGTATATATATATATATATATATATATATACATATATATATATATACATACATATATATATATATATACATACATATATGTATATATATATATATGTATATATATATATATATATATATATATATATATATGTATATATATGTATATATAGATATATGTATATATATGTATATATATATATATATAAATATATATATATATATATATATATAGATAGATATATGTATATATATATAGATTTGTGTATATATCTATATATATATGTATATATATATAGATATATACATATATGTATATATATATATATATATATATATATATATATATATATATATATATATATATATATATATGTATATATACATATATGTATATATATGTATCTATATATATATAGGTATATATGTATGTATATATATATATATATATGTATATATGTATATATATACATATATATGTATACATATGTATATATACATATATATATGTATATATATGTATGTATGTATATATGTATATATATCTATATATGTATGTATATATAAATATATATTTATATATGTATATATATATATATATATATATATATATATATATATATATATATATATATATATATATATATATATATATATATATATATATATATATATATATATATATATATATATATATATATACAGTACAGGCCAAAAGTTTGGACACACCTTCTCATTAAAAAACAACAAAAAAAGGTGAAATAACTGAAAACATGTTCTATATTCTAGTCCCTTCAAAATAGCCACCCTTTGCTCTGATAACTGCTTTGCACACTCTTGGCGAAGACTTATGTTTTGTTTGATTAGCCGTTTTACTGCCATGTGACAGGCACCGTTTGGAAACAAGTACGGTATATAAATAAACATTTCCAAAATCCTTCGCTGCTTACAGTCATGTGACGCTAACACACTTTAAATACATGATTCTAAAAATGTGTGTGTAGCGCGGGCATGTGTTTATTTTGTCTTCAGAACGGGTCGCGGGCCAACATAAAACAAGCCGTGGGCCGCAAATGTCCCCCCGGGCCGCACTTTGGTCACCACTGATCCTGATGGCGAGATAGAGCGGGAGGTTATCAAATCTCGCCGCACAAAAAGCCGCGGCTGTCCTTTGCCCTTGCGATTTCCGATAAAACGTCAGAAACGGTGGTGTGGGCGGTTAAAAGCCAGGGCAAGCCGGAGAAAGGGACAGAGTGTGAGGAGAAGTCTGATGTAAAGAGAAGTGGTTGTGTTTGCGCCAGATAAGGCCAAGGAGCTAAATCACATGGCGGGCGCGGAGGTATGCTATTAAGCAGGACAAATATGTCTATTCAAATAGCAACTTTCACAGGACAAACGTTAAGGCGGTGGAATGTGATGGTGGGGGGTGGGGGGGAGGTGGAAGGAGCCGGAGATGGATGACGCTCCGCACTGAGAGAGATAAAAATGGCGCCGGCGCTATTTCATTTGTCTAATTATATTTATCTATCGCTTGCTCACAAACAAACAGCGGAGACGGATGGAGCGGGGCGGGAATCGCCCCCAAACAAAGCAAATAAAAGCATATTAACCCAAGGCCTGCGTGCGGCGGTGACAACGCCACCGAGGCAGGGGACCGGACTTCTGTGTCGGGGGGAAGAATGGAAAGGCCGAGGGCACAAAGCAGATTGACACTGAAAAATTCATGCGCCATGGCAGAGACCGGGGGGGGGGGGGGGGGGGGCGGGAGACGGGAAGGCGGGAATGTGGGCGACACAAAGACCGAGGGAGAGCATACCGGCGCTGTGGTGCTGACAGATTTACGGTTTTCTCTTTTCTTCCGTGCCATTCATCCAAACGCCCGCCTGCTACGGAGCATTTGTCACTCCCAACGCTCCTCATCTTCCTAAATCCATTTTGGCTCGCCGCGACGTCCTTTTTCAGTTCGCCATCTGCCTTGCCGGCATCTCGCCGATTGGACGGCGCACTCCCGGCGCAAATCCTCAAGTATCTTGGTCGTTCTTTGCCGACACCTGCTCCGCCATGCTGGATGTACACTGCAGCTTCGGTAGAATTTTCCATATACCGTATTTTCCAGACCATAGGGCGCACCGGATTATAAGACGCACTGCCGATGAATGGTCTAGTTTTGATCTGTTTTCATATATAAGGCGCACTGCCGATAAATGGTTTAGTTTTGATCCGTTTTCATATATAAGGCGCACTGCCGATGAATGGTCTAGTTTTGATCTGTTTTCATATATAAGGCGCACTGCCGATGAATGGTCTAGTTTTGATCCGTTTTCATATATAAGGCGCACTGCCGATGAATGGTCTAGTTTTGATCTGTTTTCATATATAAGGCGCACCGGATCATAAAGCGCACTGCCGATGAATGGTCTAGTTTTGATCTGTTTTCATATATAAGGCGCACTGTCGATGAATGGTCTAGTTTTGATCCGTTTTCATATATAAGGCGCACTGCCGATGAATGGTCTAGTTTTGATCTGTTTTCATATATAAGGCGCACTGCCGATGAATGGTCTAGTTTTGATCCGTTTTCATATAT
Source organism: Entelurus aequoreus (assembly GCF_033978785.1). NCBI lineage: Eukaryota > Metazoa > Chordata > Actinopteri > Syngnathiformes > Syngnathidae > Entelurus > Entelurus aequoreus. Next base: position 72,189,801 of record NC_084741.1, on the reverse strand, counting down.
AAGGCGCACTGCCGATGAATGGTCTAGTTTTGATCTGTTTTCATATATAAGGCGCACCGGATCATAAAGCGCACTGCCGATGAATGGTCTAGTTTTGATCTGTTTTCATATATAAGGCGCATTGCCGATGAATGGTCTAGTTTTGATCTGTTTTCATATATGAGGCGCACTGCCGATGAATGGTCTAGTTTTGATCTGTTTTCATATATAAGGCGCACTGCCGATGAATGGTCTAGTTTTGATCCGTTTTCATATATAAGGCGCACTGCCGATGAATGGTCTAGTTTTGATCTGTTTTCATATATAAGGCGCACTGCCGATGAATGGTCTAGTTTTGATCCGTTTTCATATATAAGGCGCACTGCCGATGAATGGTCTAGTTTTGATCTGTTTTCATATATAAGGCGCACCGGATCATAAAGCGCACTGCCGATGAATGGTCTAGTTTTGATCTGTTTTCATATATAAGGCGCACTGCCGATGAATGGTCTAGTTTTGATCTGCTTTCATATATAAGGCGCACTGCCGATGAATGGTCTAGTTTTGATCCGTTTGCATATATAAGGCGCACTGACGATGAATGGTCTAGTTTTGATCTGTTTTCATATATAAGGCGCACCGGATCATAAAGCGCACTGCCGATGAATGGTCTAGTTTTGATCCGTTTGCATATATAAGGCGCACTGACGATGAATGGTCTAGTTTTGATCCGTTTTCATATATAAGGCGCACTGGCGATGAATGGTCTAGTTTTGATCCGTTTTCATATATAAGGCGCACCGGATCATAAAGCGCACTGCCGATGAATGGTCTAGTTTTGATCCGTTTTCATATATAAGGCGCACTGACGATGAATGGTCTAGTTTTGATCCGTTTTCATATATAAGGCGCACTGACGATGAATGGTCTAGTTTTGATCCGTTTTCATATATAAGGCGCACTGCCTCTGAACGGTCTAGTTTTGATCTGTTTTCATATATAAAGCGCACCGGATTATAAAGCGCACTGCCGATGAATGGTCTAGTTCTGATCTGTTTTCATATACAAGGCGCACCGGATCATAAGGCGCACTGCCAATGAATGGTCTAGTTTTGATATGTTTTCATATATAAAGCGCACCGGATTATAAGGCGCACTGCCGATGAATGGTCTAGTTCTGATCTGTTTTCATATATAAAGCGCACCGGATTATAAGGCGCACTGCAGATGAATGGTCTAGTTTAGATCCGTTTTCATATATAAGGCGCACCGCCGATGAATGGTCTAGTTCTGATCTGTTTTCATATATAAAGCGCACCGGATTATAAGGCGCACTGCAGATGAATGTAAGGCTGAAACGACGCGTCGACGTAGTCGATGTCATCGGTTATGTAAATACGTCGACGCCGTTTTTGTGCGTCGACGCGTCGCATAATTACGTCACACTACCGTCATGGCGGAGCGCAAAGCAGACTGTGCGAGCGAGGGGAAAAACGCACGCCAAAAGTCGTCAAAAGTGTGGGAGTATTTCAATACACAGCCTAATAATGTTGTTGTATGCACACTGTGTCGAGCGGAAATGGCCTATCATAGCAGCACAACGGCTATGAACGAACATTTGAAAAGAAACCCATCAACCATCAACTAGTCAATCGTCCGCGTTAGCATACGTTGTCATCATTACACAAAAACATGAATGTGTCATTTGTATCTGCTAGGGGTATAACGGTATGTGTTTTGTATTGAACCGTTTCGGTACGAGGCTTTCGGTTCGGTACGGGGGTGTACCGAACGAGTTTCTAAGCTAAAGCTAACTTTAGCTGCTAAAGTCTTAACAAGTTGCTTTGCTTCTCTGCCTCTGTCTCAGCACGCAGCATTGTCCCACCCATACAACCTTCTGATTGGTACACACGCAGCATTGTCCCACCCACACAACCATCTGATTGGTACACACGCAGCATTGTCCCACCCACACAACCATCTGATTGGTACACATGAAGCATTATCAGCCAATCAGCAGTGCGTATTCATAGCGCATGTAGTCAGCGCTTCAGGGTGGAGCAGATAGGTGTTTAGCAGGTGAGCATCAGGCAGCGGACTCTCCCCAAATGATAATAAACACCTCTCAGTCAACTACTAGTAACATCACTATGAGCCCGTTGACCTTCTAGAAACTTAAACTGCAGCTCAGCTCGCTCGCAGTCCTGGTTTGAGGTGAAGGCTAATTACCTCTCGTTCCAGCCACATCGACCCCTTCTGAGCGCCTATTTTCAGCTGCTGGGAATATTGTAAACAAGAAAAGAACCAAACATGTACACATGCTAACCTTTCTTCATTACAACTGTTATTCACTCACTGGAATGAGTAGAATTGGTTATTGTGTACTGTGTTGGACTGGATGTTTATTTTGCACATTTTAAAAGCAATACTTAATGTTTACAGTGCTCCAGAATATTTAGATTGGCACTTTTTTGTATTGGATGTTTATCTTTATTTTTGCACATTTTAGCAAATAAGCAATACTTTCACTTTTGTTGAAATGTTTACACTGTTGTTACAGAATATTTCGTTTTGCACTTTTTTGTATTGGATGTTTATCTTTATTTTTGCACATTTTAAAACAAAATAAGCAATACTTTTACTTTTGAAATGCTTATACTATTTCAGAATATTAAGATTTGCACTGGATGTTTACTTTTATATTTGCACATTAAAAAGTAAATAAGCTACTTTTAATTTTGTTAAATGTTAAAAGTTTTAAATGTTTACATTGTTACAGAATATTTTGTCATGTTGTTGTCAATGTTGACTGAGTGGCCATACTTTTTTTTTTTGTAAATAAAAGCCATGCCTTTTGAAAAAACTGTCCTACTTTTATTTTTTCATCTTCATTTTAAATAAAATAAAATAAAAAATAATCGGTAAAAGGAAAAATAATCTATAGATTAATCGAAAAAATAATCTATAGATTAACCGATTAATCGAAAAAAATAATCTATAGATTAATCGATAGAAAAATAATCGTTAGCTGCAGCCTTAGATGAATGGTCTAGTTTTGATCTGTTTTCATATATAAGGCGCACCGGATTATAAGGCGCTATGTCGATGAATGGTCTAGTTTTGATCCGTTTTCATATATAAGGCGCACCGGATTATAAGACGCACTGCCGATGAATGGTGTAGTTTTGATCCGTTTTCATATATAAGGCGCACTGCCGATGAATGGTCTAGTTTTGATCCGTTTTCATATATAAAGCGCACCGGATTATAAGGCGCACAGGTATCAATCCGATACCAAGTAGTTACAGGATCATACAATGGTCATAACTTAAGTCCTCATGTGTCCAGGGACGTATTTCCTGAGTTTATAAACATAATATAAATGTATAAAAAACAAAAGAAGATGTGATGCCAAAAAATATCGATGTAATCATAGTAATATCGACGAGATGCGCTCCTGTACTTGGTATCATTACAGTGTAGATGCACCAATGGCGTTTGTTTACATTGTGACGCCGGTGAGCTACGGTGTGTAGTGAAGCGTGTTTAGCTATTCCTCGTCCTCCAGTGATAATGTTACCTGTAAGAAACGTACCTTATTTGTTGCCAAGGAGGCGAGGATTAGTGATTTAGAAGTAGCCATGTCTTAAAGCCCCTCTTCCTGAGGACGTTTCAGTGTTACAACTTCACCTTTATCGTTAGTTTTTAAGCCAAAATGCGTCCGTTCTCCCTTTTCTGTCTACACACTGTGTCTGCTTGTACGTACTCTGTGACTGTGCGCTGCCGAACATGCTCCTCTGCTCGTAAAACCAGCAATGACACGACGTGACGACGACGGAAGAGGGGGCGGGGGAGAATGATGGGTGACCGGTACTTTTTTTAGAGGCGGTATAGTACCGAATATGATTCATTAGTATCGCAGTACTATACTGTGGAAGTTGCTTCCTCGCAGCGTGCAGGTTTTAATAATCACCAGGTTTCAAATAAAGTTCTCTCTCCAGCAGGACGCGACTTTTCAGCCACGTCCGTATCCTCCCCCCTCTCCTGCTCCCGGCCGCTTACTGTTAAAGACAACAGATGAGTAGATTAACACGAATCACCTGCCAGCTGTGTCTCGCCGTCAGCACTGATGGTGCTCTGTCCTCCGCACCATGGACAGAGGCGGTGACCTTTGCTCCTGCAGACAGCGCTGGCCACGCCCCCCCCCCCCCCCACATACACTACTACCGGTATACCGTACAACCCTACCGCGGACACAATCAAGATGTTTTTGCACCTCAATATTGGTCAAAATGCTGGCATAAATCCATCACAATGTCCCAACTTGTGCTGCTATTTTGCCACGCAGCTATCGCCGTGCCACCCGCACCGAAACGGCAAACAGCCGAGTCGGGGATTTACGTTCCTAACTGCGGCGGGACGAGCTGAACTGAACTCTTGAGTTCTTCCATTATCACACCTCCGCTAACACTCATATCTCTTTTTCTTGCCGCTGTCCCCACATTCTCCTCAGCTCCACTCCCAAGGCTTTCACAGCGCGCACAAATCAAGACAATGTGCCTTTGCGTGGTGATCACTAACCCAAATGGAAAGGACGGAAACGTGGGCATGATAGCGACTGCCTGGCGCTGTCACAGCCCAGCTTAGCAGCCGCTGACTTCAAAGTGACCCATTCAGCAAAAAAAAAAAAAGCCTTCCGAAAAAGAAGAAATTCTTTGTTATTGTACATTCTTCTTCTGGACTTCTAAGAACCACTAAACAGTGTCTGCAAATGATAAACGTGTGTGCACTATTAGCTTGTGATCTACTAAGACTGCATGTGCAATTGATAACTGGTGCAGACCGCCTTATTTCAATGTTTCGCCGTGTACTCTGCGGCTTTCACCATGGAGACACTCATTTACTGCACCTTCATGTGGCGATTGGCTACGTTTTCAAACATGCACCACTTTTTATGGGCATTTTAGAAGCAGTATTTACAACGGAACCATTTTTGGAAGATGCTGGTACCCTGGAGACACTCATTTACTGCACCTTCATGTGGCATTTGGCTACGTTTTCAAACACGCAGCACACATGCACCACTTTTTATGGGCATTTTAGAAGCAGTATTTACAACGGAACTACTTTTGGAAGATGCTGGTACCATGGAGACACTCATTTACTGCACATTCATGTGGCGTTTCTCTACGTTTTTAAACATGCACCACTTTTTATGGGCATTTTAGAAGCAGTATTTACAACGGAACCACTTTTGGAACATGCTGGTACCCTGGAGACACTAATTTACTGCACCTTCGTGTGGCGTTTGGCTACGTTTTCAAACATGTACCACTTTTTATGGGCATTTTAAAACAGTATTTGCAACGGAACCACTTTTGGAAGATGCTAGTACCATAAAGACACTCATTTACTGCACCTTCATGTGGCGTTTGGCTACGTTTTCAAACATGCACCACTTTTTATGGGCATTTTAAAGCAGTATTTACAACGGAACCACTTTTGGAAGATGCTGGTACCATGGAGACACTCATTACTGCACCTTCATGTGGCGTTTGTCTGCGTTTTCAAACATGCACCACTTTTTATGGGCATTTTAGAAGCAGTATTTGCAACGGAACCACTTTTGGAAGATGCTGGTTCCAGGGAGGCACTCATTTACTGCACCTTCGTGTGGCGTTTGTCTATGTTTTCAAACATGCACCACTTTTTATGGGCATTTTAGAAGCAGTATTTGCAACGGAACCACTTTTGGAAGATGCTGGTACCATGGAGACACTCATTTACTGCACATTCATGTGGCGTTTCTCTACGTTTTTAAACTGCACCACTTTTTATGGGCATTTTAGAAGCAGTATTTGCAACGGAACCACTTTTGGAAGATGCTGGTACCATGGAGACACTCATTTACTGCACCTTCATGTGGCGTTTGGCTACGTTTTCAAACATGCACCACTTTTTATGGGCATTTTAGAAGCAGTATTTACAACGGAACCACTTTTAGAAGATGCTGGTACAATGGAGACACTCATTTACTGCACCTTCATGTGGCGTTTGGCTACGTTTTCAAACATGCACCACTTTTTATGGGCATTTTAAAGCAGTATTTACAACGGAACCACTTTTGGAAGATGCTGGTACCATGGAGACACTCATTTACTGCACCTTCATGTGGCGTTTCTCTACGTTTTCAAACATGCACCACTTTTTATGGGCATTTTAGAAGCAGTATTTGCAACGGAACCACTTTTGGAAGATGCTGGTACCATGGAGATACTCATTTACTGCACCTTCATGTGGCGTTTCTCTACGTTTTTAAACATGCACCACTTTTTATGGGCATTTTAGAAGCAGTATTTGCAACGGAACCACTTTTGGAAGATGCTGGTACCATGGAGACACTCATTTACTGCACCTTCATGTGGTGTTTTGCTATGTTTTCAAACATGCAGCAGACATGCACCACTTTTCATGGGCATTTTAGAAGCAGTATTTACAACGGAACCACTTAGATTGTCATATCATATAGATTCATTTGAAAAGAAGATTTTCAAATGAATTGCGATTCTCATTTGTGACGATTCTTAAACGATTTTTAAAAAATCGATACATTTACACGGGGCATTTATGGTCGGGACGGGATTCGTTCCGAGGGATTCGAATAAAGAACCAACTCTTTTTCTTTACTATAGTGGTCTCGATAACGGGTACCGGTTCTCAAAAAGGGATTCGAGTCCGAGGACTCGGTTCTTTTCTTATCGAACAACCGAGAAAACCGGTTTCGAGTATCATCCCTAGCTACAAGTAATAGACTCACGTTGGAACGCCATCATGCTGACAATCACGTCAATCTGCAATCCGTCAGATTTGTTTTCCCCCTCATTTTTTTCTTATTTCAGGCTCGGTAACCAGCAGCTGTTTGGAAAAATAATTTGCTCAGTGGGGAATCCATCACGTTTCCGCTACTTCAGACAGATTGGCCGCCTGATTGCGGCGTCACTTCAATTATCACGAGGCAAATTTGTTTTTTCCCCCCCGTTTCAAAGTATGCCATTCAGTTGCAATAGCGTTCCTCAGACACACAATTGCGGTTTAATTATATGTTATGTGGCGAAACAGAGACTGGTGTGGAGTGGAAACAAACAGGAGCCAGCTGGTTTGGACGTGTAATTAGTACAGTTTCGAGGTTTCAGGAAAAAAAAAAAAAGGATAAATGCCCCTCAAAAAATACAAATTTACAATACTAGTAACATCACTATGAGCCCGTTGACCTTCTAGAAACCTAAACGGCAGCTCAGCTCGCTCGCAGTCTTGGCTTAAGGTGAAGGCTAATTAGCTTTTAGCGTAACGTTAGCTCATTTTGCGGTGTGTGTGTGTGTGTGTGTGCGTGTGTGTGTTATGGACAGCAAAGCAATCTGTCGATTATTACTTCGATTAATCGATTAATAATCGGATAAAAGAGACAAACTACATTTCTATCCTTTCCAGCATTTTATTTAAAAAAAACAGCATACTGGCACCATAATTATTTTGATTATTGTTTCTCAGCTGTTTGTACATGTTGCAGTTTATAAATAAAGGTTTATTTAAAAAAAAAAAAAAAAAAAAAACTTAAAAAAAAAAAAAAAAAAGCCTCTGCGCATGCGCATAGCATAGATCCAACGAATCGATGACTATAATCGATTTTAATTGATTTAATCGATTAGTTGTTGCAGCCCTAATATATATATATATATATACTAATATATATATATATATATATATATATATATATATATATATATATATATATATATATATATATATATATATATATATATATATATATATATATATATATATATATATATTAGGGCTGCAACTAACGATTAATTTGATAATCAATTAATCTGTCGATTATTACTTCGATTAATCGATTAATAATCGGATAGAAGAGACAAACGACATTTCTATCCTTTCCAGCATTTTATTAAAAAAAAACAGCATACTGGCACTATACTTATTTTGATTATTGTTCCTCAGCTGTTTGTAAATGTTGCAGTTTATAAATAAAGATTTATTTGAAAAAAAATATATATATAAATATTATTATTATTATTTTTTAAAAGCCTCTGCGCATGCGCATAACATAGATCCAACGAATCGATGACTAAATTAATCGGCAACTATTTTTATAATCGATTTTAATCGATTTAATCGATTAGTTGTTGCAGCCCTAATATATACATATATATATATATATACATATATATATTAGTTACTTTACATGCAGTCAGCTTTCGGCCCTCGACCAAAGTTTTTTTTCAACCCAAAGCGCCCCTTCAAGTCAAAAAGTTGGACGCCCTTTTTGGTTAACTTAGCTATTAGCATGACTTGTTGTTGGTGTTAAACATGTTCCATCCTGCAGTGATAATGATACATGATAACTATCATTGTCCGCAGGCTAATGGAGGTGATTCCTATTAGCTCCACACGGTGTTTGGAGACACACAATTAGCTGCTGGCTTGTCAGTCGGTGGACTAAAATAATAACAGTGTTAGTGGTGTTAGTGATCAGCATTATTGATGACCTACTTTTTCACAAAAATCAGCCGGTACTGATCACTGGCCGATCGATGCGCACATCCCAAGCAGTTTTGTTTTGCTCAGACAATTTTGTTAACATGTCAACAAACCATAAATAAACTGAACAATGTAGTTAATACACGTGATCATTATTGGTGTTGATGATCTTCATTGGAACATCCCTATTTAAGATAGTCAATGATGAAACTTGGTATTTGTAGTGCATTGTAGTGCAAACAGTATTAGTGGGAAGGAAGATGCAAACACTTATTACCAACAAAACAAATACTGTAGTTCAGACTTGATGATCCAACATCAATCGACTTTGCGTTTGCAGTTTTGTGGTCGGATTCCATGGCTTTAATACACTCATGCATTATTTATATGTAGAACACAACTTGAATAATGATGGAGGAAATTAGACAATTTCCACAATTACCATCCGTTTACTTTCTTCCTGGTCAGCTTTTATTTTCATTCCCAGCTTTATTTTTTGTCACATCCCTTTTAAAAGTGTCCCTTAAACTTTATGGCTATTTATTGTTGTTGTTTTTGTTTTTTTTTGCTTCCCTTTAATGAGGCTTCTGCAATGTTTTTAAGGCCTCGTTTGCTGCTTTCTTGTCATATTTATTTGCCGACATAAAGCCCGGCACAAAGTACTTCCAGGAAAGCTGCGTTTTTACAAGACCCCCTCCGTGGATGAAAAAAAAAACAACCTCCTGTCAAGATGCTCTTTGACTAGCTCTGCAGCTGCCATAAAGCACAATGTAACCATAGAGCCCAGTGGCAGACGTAGCGTCACCGTAAATCCTGACATGGAGAAGTGATGTAAGGTGGAGGAGAGTCGTGCAAGGAGCCTCCAGAGTGGGCACACACTTGACCTTCTCAGCAGCCAATCAATGTCTCGCCTGTGCACGAGTGTTTCGTCCTCCCCACCAACATTGTTTCTATATATCACCCCGCTTAAAGAGGCGCTCATGCCATCTCATGCCTGTCAGGTTCAAACACTGATGACATCTATTAATCAGACAAGAAGCAAGGAACCATGCAGATTTCAATTTAGCTAATGAGGAGAATGCATGGAGCTGCACACTTAGTCACAGTCTCGCCCTACGCTCTAAGGCTCAGCTCCCGCGTCCCTCTATTTATTCAGGAGTTCCACAGTCAACATCACTGAGGCCGCATCTAAAAAGGAGTGGTCACACATATCATGCAAAGCAGGTCCAGGACGCACAATACGTGACGGAATGTGCTGGGGGCCTCGTGATTTCCCCTGGTCTCCGCTTCGTCTGCGTGCTGCGGTCCTATCTGCGTTGAGGTCCTTGTTGTCTCTGCTTCGTCTGCGTGCCGTCGCCTTATCTGCGTTGAGGTCCTTGAGGTCCTTGGCTGTTAGCGGGCTAAAACAAAAGGTAACATCTGCGGCTGAGGCCACCCCTCAGACAAGAAGTTTTGTCCTTGCACAGAGACAAAAGTCTAACTTGAGCACAGTAGCTAATAACTATAGCAACGGACTTTAAGCATACTAAAGTTGTGTGATAATATATATATACGTGATTATTCTAACATGCCTTAAAGAATTTCTAATTGGACGCTATGTACAAAACCCAAAACCAGTGAAGTTGGCACATTATGTGAATCAGTGTACCCCAACCTTTTTGTACTTGCGGACCGGTCAACGCTTGAAAATTTGTCCCACGGACCGGGGGGTGGGGGGGAGGGGTAGTCATTTTTTTTTTTTAATTATTTTTATTTTTTTTTTGTCATAAAGAAGTACAATCATGTGTGCTTACGGACTGTATCCCTGCAGGCTGTATTGATTTATATTGATATATAATGTATATATTGTGTTTTTTATGTTGATTTAATTTAAAAAAAAAAAAAAATAAAATAAAAAATTAAAAATCGGTCCACGGACCGGTGGTTGGGGACCAATGGTAAATAAAAACAGAATACAATGATTTGCAAATCCTTTTCAACTTATATTCAATTGAATAGACCAGTGATTTTCAACCACTGCACTGCAAAAAGTCAGTGTTCGAAAACAAGAAAAAAAATACAAAAATTAGGGGTATTTTACTTGAACTAAGCAAAATTATCTGCCAATAGAACAAGAAAACTTGGCTTGTCAAGACTTTCCAAAACAAGTAAAATTAGCTAACCTCAATGAACCCCAAAATACGTATATTCTCACTAATAACAAGTGCACTTTTCTTGGTAGAAAAAACAAATATGAGACCTTTTTTTTCTCAATATGTTGAAAAATATTCTTAAATGAAGTAAATGCTAGTGCCATTATCTTGACATAATGATATGCGCTCGGCATTACATTTCTTGAAACCAGCAAACTTATACTAAAAACACATTTATTGTTCTCAATGGAAGACAACAAGGCAAGCGCTTGTTACTCTCGGGGTCTCCTAGCCGCTCAGGCAAATCATATGGTCAAAAAATGCATTTTTCCATGGATAACATGACATCATCGCGCCAAGTGCGTGCTCTTTCAGTCAATTAGTGCGCATATATACAGCCCGGGCCCCCGACCCAAACATTTTTAATTGTAATTTTGAGGAATTTATCTGAATGTGCATGAACTATTTCTGTTCAAAATGGTTTGAAATGTTAAACGTTTAAATATTAACTGTCAGTTTACTGTACTGTGCCAACTGTACTACTATATGAGTACGTGTTTTCTATTGTTTCATTGAAAATAAAACAGCAAAGTCCATTTGGCTGTCATCTGTTTTAATTATGACACACAATTGTATCAAAGTCATTTTTTTTTACATGCTTGAAATAAGAAATGATTACTTTAAAAAAGTAGTTTTATACTTGTGAGTGTTGATGACACAACAGTTGATATTCTAGTTTCAAGCATGTTTTACTCAATATAGCTCATCAAATCTCAGCAACAAGCTGTAATATCTTACTGACATCATTTAGGACCAAAACACTTAAAAGAAGTAAAACACTAACATAAAATCTGCTTTCTGAGAAGAATGATCTTATCAGACAGAAAATAATCAAATATCACCCTTATTTGAGATATTTCATCTTACTTAGATTTCACTTTTTGCAGTGTAGAATCTGGGTATCGAACCAGGAACCCTCAGGTTGCAGACACCATCAACCAATGTAAAAAAAACTAGAAAAAGAAACATTTGCGCTGACTTGTATTGTTCTTCCCTAAATATATCTCAGATCTGCCTTTTTTATTATTATTAGGAGTCACAAAAAGGCATGGAAAAAGGGGAAAAAATGGATTACACTTCACTTTAACTGTGTGTTCACAGGATGTGGTGAATGAGTGAAGCACTTTACTATACACAAATGGCCGCAGGTTTAATTTCCAGTAGATTTAATGTCCCACTACTGGATTAGATTCATTTCATTGATTTTCCCAGTGAGGATTTTGCCGCCCAAGAGAGGAATTCCATTGTTACCAAGAAATGTGGTTTTCTTTTTACCCTTTGTAACTCTTCAGCGGGCAGAATCGGTTCAAAAGAAAAAAGCAAAAAAAAAGCACGTCGGGCGGATCAATGAGCGAATCTTAATGTATTCCATCAAGGATTTGAATGGTCTTGTCGATCAATGCAAATGAGTTAACAGTTCTTTCGCCAGGTACGACGCCGTAAACTCGTTTGCCGACTTTTTTTTGGGGGGAGTCAAATTAAATAGGCACACTAGCGATTTGAGACGCTCTGCAAACATTTCCCGACTCTTTTCAAACAGACTCGCAGATTGGTCTCTTTAGAGATTCCTTGTTTGACAGTCTCGTCTGTCTCCGGCTCCTTTTGCACCAGGAAGATTCTAGCGGGAACTCTCGTTCAACCCTTTTTCCATTACGCTTGCACCTCCTGGTACCCTAGCACCTCCAAAACCCTCAAATCTAGACTCCAAACATCCCAGAACAAGATTACTTCTAGACCTCCACCCCAGATCACACCTCACTCCTACCCACTTCTCTAAAGTGGGCTGGCTCAAGGTGGAGGACAGAGTAAAACAACTTGCACTGAGCCTAGTCTATAAAATCCGCTACACCTCCCTGATACCGAAGTCAAACTACTTCCATAACGTAAATGACCGCCATAACCACAACACCAGGGGGAGCGCCACTAACCACGTTAAACCCAGATTCCGATCTAACAAAGGTCTTAACTCATTCTCTTTCTATGCCACATCAATATGGAATGCACTCCCAACAGGTATAAAAGAAAGGGCATCTCTATCCTCCTTCAAAACCGCACTAAAAGAACACCTCCAGGCAACTTTAACCCTAAAATAACACCCTCCCTTCCTCATCATACCTCTTCGGATTGTAAGTAATGTAAATAATTCAATGTATATACTCTGATGATTATCTTGTGTGATGTCTGTATTATGAGGATAGTATATACAGTGTTTCCCATAAACTGCCAAGATACCTGTGTGGTGGGGGCGTGGCTATGGGCGTGGTCACCATGACATCATCGAGTAATTTGCATAATTTACTACAATGATATGATTTTCTCTAAAAAGGCTCAAAAAATGTATACAAACTAATTAATAATAACAGTTTTGTTTTAAACGTCCATCCATCCATCCATTTTACAATATAATTACGACACTTTATGTACATATTTATATACAGATTTGAACAATAAGTTATTCACTGAAATATATTTATTAATTGTGGTTCTTACAAAAAATATATGTTATAAAATATAAAAGCTAAAATGTCTCTTAAAGCTCTGCCCCTTTAATTAGTGCATACTAAATAATTTAACTTTAGCCTACTACTACAACCATATTATTTACCAGCAACATAAAGTGAAACAGAGGCAGAGGTGTCCTGCCACAGTCAGTAACAAATAAACAGAAAACAGTAGTGGTCAAATACAAATAAGGCAACAAGAGAAGTATCCTCTATCCTCTTTTGTAAAGTAAATCTGAACAGCCTATATGGACATCTACATCAACTATATGATTTGCCTGAGAAGCTGGAAAGGACAAAAAAAATAAAAAATAAAAAATAAAATAAAATAAATAAAAAAAAAAATATATATATATATATATATATATATATATATATATATATATATATATATATATATATATATATATATATTTTATTTGTGGCGGACGTAATTCTTTCGTGGCGGGCCGCCACAAATGAATGAATGTGTGGGAAACACTGAAGTTGTAGGTGGGATCGATGTATTAGCGGCAGACTACAGCAACACAACCAGAAGGACTTTGAGATGGACAGCAGACGCGCTAGCCGCCGACCTCACCTTGACTTCCTCTGTCTCCGGGCCGCCGACCGCATCGATGATCGGGTGAAGTCCTTCGTCGCGCCGTCGATCGCTGGAACGCAGGTGAGCACGGGTGTTGATGAGCAGATGAGGGCTGGCTGGCGTAGGTGGAGCACTAATGTTTTTAGCATAGCTCTGTGAGGTCCCGTAGCTAAGTTAGCTTCAATGGCGTCGTTAGCAACAGCATTGTTAACCTTCGCCAGCCTGGAAAGCATTAACCGTGTATTTACAGATCCATGGTTTAATAGTATTGTTGATCTTCTGTCTATCCTTCCAGTCAGGGGTTTATTTCTTTGGTTTCTATCTGCAGTTAAGCACGATGCTATCACGTTAGCTCCGTAGCTAAAGTGCTTCGCCGATGTATTGTCGTGGAGATAAAAGTCACTTTGAATGTCCATTTCTCGTTCTCGACTCTCATTTTCAAGAGGATATAATATCCGAGGTGGTTTAAAATACAAATCCGTGATCCACAATAGAAAAAGGAGAAAGTGTGGAATCCAATGAGCCAGCTTGTACCTAAGTTACGGTCAGAGCGAAAAAAGATACGTCCTGCACTGCACTGTAGTCCTTCACTCTCACTTTCCTCATCCACAAATCTTTCATCCTGGCTCAAATTAATGGGGTAATCGTCGCTTTCTCGGTCCGAATCGCTCTCGCTGCATTGAAAACAATGGGGAAATGTGAGGAGCCTTTCAACCTGTGACGTCACGCTACTTCCGGTACAGGCAAGGCTTTTTTTTTATCAGCGACCAAAAGTTGCGAACTTTATCGTCGTTGTTCTCTACTAAATCCTTTCAGCAAAAATATGGCAATATCGCGAAATGATCAAGTATGACACATAGAATGGATCTGCTATCCCCGTTTAAATAAAAAAAAGTTAATTTCAGTAGACCTTTAAACAAGTTGAAAAACTTATTGGGGTGTTACCATTTAGTGGTCAATTGTACGGAATATGTACTTCACTGTGCAACCTACTAATAAAAGTTTCAATCAATCAATCAAGCTGCAGTGTGCGCCTGTCAATTTGTCAGCTTAAAATACCCAAAAAAATTTACATTTCTGCTTTTGATTTTGGAGTGGACTTAATCACGCACAATAATAAAACACGGCCAAGACTCGGTGGGGTTTGAGGTCAGTGAAGAGGAGCGAGCGCTTTAATATGCAAGAAGGAAATTAAACTTTAACGTCAACGCGGAATAATTTGCTCCTTGCCTATCATTATTAAACAATCCAACTCTCCCTTTCGATATATTTCTTGTTCAAAAGGCAAATTTGCTACATTTCCACGCGCATAATTCATTGTTTTCCAGCCGGGATGATCCATTTTGAATCAAAGTCAGCTCCCACGTCGGGTACGTGGCTCTAAAGTGAGAGTGAAGCTACACCTGAGATCGACGCTTTGCTTGGAGATGAGACAGGAAGTTACTATTTATAAGCGCCAATGTCCGGCAGCGCCCTGGTCTCATGTATAATGAACACCTGCAAGCGCTACAGGCCTCAAATTTTAACATTTTAAGGTCAAGGCAAGTGTTGCCTTAAAGGAGGGCTCATATTTTACACATTATTTTCTCTCCAGGCAGGGGCTCCAAAGCATGCATGCATATACAGTTTTTTAAAATTCATTATTAATATAAACTTGTCAGATTTTTGTCATTTCATGATGCCTTTATCTCTATTTTTACCTTTTGATAGATAGAGGGAAGTATTTTTTGTAATCATTTATGTGTAAATTGGACTCTCACACTATTATGTTAGATCCACTATGGACTGGACTCTCACACTATTATGTTAGATCCACTATGGACTGGACTCTCACACTATTATGTTAGATCCACTGTGGACTGGACTATCACTCTATTATGTTAGATCCACTATGGACTGGACTCACACTATTATGTTAGATCCACTATGGACTGGACTCTCACACTATTATGTTAAATCCACTATGGACTGGACTCACACAATATTATGTCAGACCCACTCGACGTCCATTGCATCCGGTCTCCCCAAGAGGGTGAGGGGGGGGGGGTCCTCTCCAAGGTTTCTCATAATCATTCAAATCAACGTCCCATTGGGGTTGTGAGTTTTTCCTTGCCCTTATGTGGGCTCTGTACCGCGGATGTTGTCGTGGCTTGTGCAGCCCTTTGAGACACTTGTGATTTAGGGCTGTATAAATAAACATTGATTGATTGATTGATGTAGATGATGTATCGGGACAGGTCCATTAAGAGTTTGAGCAGAAATATGTTGTATAGGAATTAACTATACACAATAAAATATGAACCAAAAAATGTGTCAAATGGTTTTCAAAGGTAATACAAGAAAAAAACATAAGTATTGTAAAAAAACAAAACAAAACACCAAGCAGTTTGGTTAATGAAGATAAAGTCTAATAAACACGATGTGTTTATTAGACTTTATCATGACTTTGACACAATTGTGTCTCATAATTAAAACAGGTTTATATATATATATATATATATATATATATATATATATATATATATATATATATACATATATATATATATATATATATATATATATATATATATATATATATATCTGTTTTAATTATGAGACACAATTGTGTCAAAGTCATGATTTTTTTTTTTCATGCTTGAAATAAGAAATTATTACTTTAAAATGGTAGTTTTAAAAAAAAGTAGTTTTATACTTGTGAGTGTTGACGACACAGCTTTGCAACAGTTGATATTCTAGTTTCAAGCATGTTTTACTCAATATAGCTCATCAAATCTCAGCAACAAGCTGTAATATCTTACTGAGATCATTTAGGACAAAAACCCTTAAAACAAGTAAAACACTCTAACATAAAATCTGCTTAGTGAGAAGAATGATCTTATCAGACAGAAAATAAGCAAATATCACCCTTATTTGAGATATTTCATCTTACTTAGATTTCAGTCTTTGCAGTGTAGATATCTGAAACAGTTATCCAATGTATGCATCATAGTGTTTGTAGCCAAAGCTAATTTACAACACTTGTCCCCAACAACAACAACAACACAGTTATAACATCATTAAAAATAGTAAAATAAAAAGAATAAGAAGAGTCGATAATAATAATAGTAATAATACAGACAAAGTGCAAACTAGATAAAAGCTAATAATAATAATAATAATAATATCAATAATACAGACAAAGTGCATACTATATAAAATTAGGCCCCTTGTGGTTCAGTTTGGCCAACAACAACAAAAAAAACCAGAGTGACAGCGTGTTTCCTCACCTCATTAACTATCAGCCAAGGCAGCTGATGGACGCTATATAGTCAAAATGAAAGCAACATCATGTCGTTTTTCTTCTTCGCTGTTTACTTTTAGTGTGGGGACAAGTGTCTCCAATATTGTCCACACCTGTCTCCATCTAAACACAGCAGTGCGCTCTTAAACACACGGCGGGAAGCGAGGGGAAAATTACTGTTGCGTCCCGGAAGAGTTGATGCTGCAAGGAATTCTGGGAATGTGTCCTGTTGTGTTTATGTTGTGTTGCGGTGCAAATATTCATAATAATAATAATAGATTTTATTTGTAAAAAGCACTTTCCATTGAGCAAACAACATCAAAGTGCTACAGTGTATTAAAAAAAAAAAAAAAAGATAATAAAAACAAATACAAATAAAAACTAGAACTAGCACGCATATATCTAAAAAAAGGCTTTTAAAAAAATAAGGGTTTTTAAGCCTTTTTTAAAGGCTTCTGGGGGGTCAAACTTTTGGGTTTAATAACAGCCCTACTATGCGGCGTATTCATCAGACAAATATTAGCATAGGTGACACAGTAGGAGTGCATATTTTAACACATTTTAACTATTTTTCGTGAAGCGGTTTAGGGTTAGAAGAGTTGGGTAACACATGCATACTCCATGGGACGCCCGAATGTTTTTACATGAACGTAAATATGATCGATGGATAGAAGGATAGACAAGTTTGTAGTAGCTAGTTTGCAGATTGGTGCCTGTAAAGTAGATGATACTGTAAGTGTGTATTATAGGTTGATGTGATAACTCGCTACTACTGTAGTTAGCCTCCTAAGAACCAGCATTTCCTCTTCAGTGGGCATTTGTTTTTGCTCTATTTCTTTTATCGGAATTTAAGATTTACAATTGAATATTTAAAACCCTGCTATGCAAAAACAAAAACAAAAAAACGCTGGCTCTCAGGGTGACATAAATAAGTAGATAGGCAGCTATTAGGGATGTAGCGATAAACGTGGATAATGAAAACCGCGGTAAAACTCCCAATGGTCAATCTTACCATTTTAAATGTAAGAAAACACAGATTGATGACCACATTTGGATAAACTCACCGATTGACTGTCACCGCTAGCTTAAATGCTAACATGAAAACAAGAGATATCGACGTCTTTCCCTCTAAAGAAACAACATAGCCCTTTCTAAACTAGGATAGGATAGGATAGGATAGGTCTTTGTTGTCATTGCACAAGTACAACAAAACTTTGTTTTCAGCACAAACCCGTTGAAGATTAGACAAACAAACAGTGTACAGGGTTACAGAACAGGAACGCGGATGGGTCGCCACAAGGCGCCCCGTAAAAGATGGGAAAAAGGTAAATGATGGGGGAGGATGAGTAAAAAAATACAATCTGGAGTGGGAAAATACCTTCATAGCAAAGCACTTATACATATCACAACGTACATCTCGAGATATCTAGCAACAGAGGGGAGGGAGTGGGGGGCCATGGTGGCGGGCCGCAGCTTAATGAAAATGAGTAAAATTAACTGTGAAAGGTTAGTACTATTAGTGGAGCAGCAGCACGCACAATCATGTGTGCTTACGGACTGTATCCCTTGCAGACTGTATTAATATATATTGATATATAATGCTTACGGACTGTATCCCTTGCAGACTGTATTGATATATATTGATATATAATGTAGGAACCAGAATATTAATAACAGAAAGAAACAACCCTTTTGTGTGAATGAGTGTAAATGGGGGAGGGAGGTTTTTTGGGTTGGTGCACTAATTGTAAGTGTATCTTGTGTTTTTTATGTTGATTTAATTAAAAAAGAACATACCGATAATTTAAAAAACGATACCGATAATTTCCGATATTACATTTTAAAGCATTTATTGGCCGATAATATCGGACATCTCTAATTGTCTCACATACACACACACACACACACACACACACACACACACACACACACACACACACACACACACACACACACACACACACACACACACACACACACACACACACACACACACACACACACACACACACACACACACTAGGTGTGGTGAAATTTGTCCTCTGCATTTGACCCATCCCCTTGTTTACCCCCCTGGGAGGTGAGGGGAGCAGTGAGCAGCAGCGGTGGCCGCGCCCGGGAATACTCTTTGGTGATTTAACCCCCAATTCCAACCCTTGATGCTGAGTGCCAAGCAGGGAGGTAATGGCTCCCATTTTTGTAGTCTTTGGTATGACTCGGCCGGGGGTTTGAACTCACGACCTACCGATCTCCGGGCGGACTAAATGTGTCCATGTGCACATAGCTATTGCCAGGGTAAAATCGCAATCGCAATCAACCTGCAGTGTGAACAAGGCCTGCAAGTACTACCCAACAGGATAGCATAAAAAGGTTAAACCTTCTGTTTACAAGATTTACTCCAAGCCATTCATTTTTTTTCTCTCAAAGCACCCATCTCCGAGCAAAAAAAAAATTAATGTGCGTTATTGAAAATAGGACCTCTTTCAAATCCGAGGCTTTCATAAATATAGCCAGACTGAAGGCCACTTTTTCATATACAAAGCACAGCTGGGAACAAAAAAAAGCTACATCTGAATGGAAAAAATAGTCCGTGCAAGGTCAGGTTATTCTTCTGGGGAAATATCAGTATGAATTGTGGCGCCCCTTCTTACCCATGTAGTGATTGTTTCAAAATCTTATTTCACAACCCTTGATTGACACTTTAATGTTGAAAAATGGAAAACTGACACTGATTTAGTGACATTAAAGGCCTACTGAAAGCCACTACTAGCGACAACGCAGTCTGATAGTTTATATATCAATGATGAAATCTTAACATTGCAACACATGCCAATACGGCCGGGTTAACTTATAAAGGGACATTTTAAATTTCCCGGGAAATATCCGGCTGAAACGTCTCGGTATGATGACGTATGCGCGTGACGTAGTCAGTTAAACGGAAGTATTGGTACCCCGTAGAATCCTATACAAAAAGCTCTGTTTTCATTTCATAATTCCACAGTATTCTGGACATCTTTTGCAATTTGTTTAAAGAACAATGAAGACTGCAAAGAAGAAAGTTGTAGGTGGGATCGGTGTATTAGCGGCGGACTACAGCAACACAACCGGAGGACTTTGTTGGAGAGCAGACGCGCCAGCCGGTGACCTCACCTTGACTTCCTACGTCTCCGGGCCGCCAACCGCATCTGTGATCGGGTGAAGTCCTTCGTCGCACCGTCGATCGCTGGAACGCAGGTGAGCACGGGTGTTGATGAGCAGATGAAGGCTGGCTGGCGTAGGTGGAGAGCTAATGTTTTTAGCATAGCTCTGTGAGGTCCGGTTGCTAAGTTAGCTTCATTGGCGTCGTTAGCACAGCATTGTTAACCTTCGCCAGCCTGGAAAGCATTAACCGTGTATTTACATGTCCACGGTTTAATAGTATTGTTGATTTTCTATCTATCCTTCCAGTCAGGGGTTTGGGTTATGGGTTATACTTATATAGCGCTTTTCTACCTTCAAGGTACTCAAAGCGCTTTGACACTATTTCCACATTCACCCATTCATACACACATTCACACACTGATGGCGGGAGCTGCCATGCAAGGCCCTAACCACGACCCATCAGGAGCAAGGGTGAAGTGTCTTGCTCAAGGACACAACGGACGTGACGAGGATGGTAGAAGGTGGGGATTGAACCAGGAACCCTCAGGTTGCTGGCACGGCCACTCTCCCAACTGCGCCACGCCGGTTTATTTCTTTTGTTTCTATATGCAGTTAAAGCACGGTGCTATCACGTTAGCTTGTAGCTAAAGTGTTTCACCGATGTATTGTCGTGGAGATAAAAGGCACTGAATGTCCATTTCGCGTTCTCGACTCTCATTTTCAAGAGGATATAGTATCCCAGGTGGTTTAAAATACAAATCCGTGATCCACAATAGAAAAAGGAGAGAGTGTGGAATCCAATGAGCCAGCTTGTACCTAAGTTACGGTCAGAGCGAAAAAAAGATATGTCTTGAACTGCACTCTAACGTTCCTCATCCACGAATCTTTCATCCTCGCTCAAATTAATGGGGAAATCGTCGCTTTCTCGGTCCGAATCGCTCTCACTTCTGGCCGCCATCACTGTAAACAATAGGGAACTTTGTGGAAATGTTCAGCTGACTACGTCACGCTCCTTCCGGTAGGGGCAAGGCTTTTTTTCGTCAGACACCAAAAGTTGCGATCTTTATCGTCGTTTTTCTCTACTAAATCCTTTCAGCAAAAATATGGCAATGTCGCGAAATGATCAAGTATGACACATAGAATAGATCTGCTATCCCCGTTTAAATACAAAAAATCATTTCAGTAGGCCTTTAACAACACATGAAGCCGCCTTGATTGCAGGCAGAATGTGACAGGTTGAAGCAGGTGGGGGTGGGCGAAGGCTTGATATCCACGTCATCGCCACGCTCGTTTCGCCTTTTTTGCATGCGGCGCGCACCTGTGTGCTGAAGGGTGTCAGACGGTCTTATGCAGCGAGGCCAGAGGTGCTGCGTATGTTTATTTATATCGCCCTACGTATGTCACCGTGTCAGCACAGATTAACGTCACCCAGCGACTTAGCGAGTGTCGACGCACAACAAGTCTCACTGCCTCATAAAGTGCTTTGTTTGTCAGAATTGTGGTGGTTTTTTTGTTTTTTTTCCAGCAGCAGGTGTAAAGTCACAACAACGCCCGTGACACAACACGACAACAAAGGCAAACACAGCAATAAATCACTTTGGCGGTGATAATTCGTGCACAATCTTGTACTCGCTCTCACACACTGTTTTACGATTGGTGCTGAAGAGGGAGAACCACCTTTGACATCCGCTCATTCGTTGTGGCTTGTGCAGCCCTTTGAGACACTCGTGATTTAGGGCTATGTAAGTAAACTTGGATTGATTGATTGATTGATTGATTAACCTCTTGTTTACATGCTTTTTTTAAAAATTTCTCTTTGCTATTTGGGCTTATTGGACCCTAATTTAAATAAAAACTAAGAATCATCTTTTGATATGATGTACTTAGTCCATAATAATAATAGATTTTATTTAAAAAAAAAAAAAAAAGCACTTTACATTGAGTAAACAACCTTAAAGTGCTACAGTGTATTAAAAAAATAAATAAAAAATAATAAAAAATAAATACAAATACAAATTAGAACAGCCAAATAGCTAAAACTAGTATGCATACACTACCGTTCAAAAGTTTGGGGTCACCCAAACAATTTTGTGGAAAAGCCTTCATTTCTAAGAACAAGAATAGACTGTCGAGTTTCAGATGAAAGTTATCTTTTTCTGGCCATTTTGAGCATTTAATTGACCCCACAAATGTGATGCTCCAGAAACTCAATCTGCTCAAAGGAAGGTCAGTTTTGTAGCTTCTGTAACGAGCTAAAGTGTTTTCAGATGTGTGAACATGATTGCACAAGGGTTTTCTAATCATCAATTAGCCTTCTGAGCCAATGAGCAAACACATTGTACCATTAGAACACTGGAGTGATAGTTGCTGGAAATGGGCCTCTATACACCTATGTAGATATTGCACCAAAAAGCAGACATTTGCAGCTAGAATAGTCATTTAGCACATTAGCAATGTATAGAGTGTATTTCTTTCAAGTTAAGACTAGTTTAAAGTTATCTTCATTGAAAAGTACAGTGCTTTTCCTTCAAAAATAAGGACATTTCAATGTGACCCCAAACTTTTGAATGGTAGTATATATTTAAAAAAAAAAGGCTTTTTTTTTAAAAGAAGGGTTTTTAAGCCTTTTTTAAAAGCATTCACAGTCTGTGGTGCCCTCAGGTGGTCAGGGAGAGCGTTCCACAGACTGGGAGCGGCGGAGCAGAAAGCCCGGTCTCCCATTGTTCTTAGCTTTGTCCTCGGAGGTTGGAGGAGGTTACCCTGTTCGGAGCGGAGGTGTCGTGTGGAGGATTTGGGGGTGAGTAGTTCTTTGAGGTAGAGGGGGGCATTTCCATGGAGGCACTGGCGGGTTAGTAGGGAGACTTTGAATTCAATCCTGAGTGGAACAGGAAGCCAGTGAAGGGATTCGAGAGTTGGTGTGATATGGTCATATTTCCGCACTCTCATCAGGATCCTAGCAGCACTATTCTGTATGTATTGCGGCTTCTGGATGTTCTTGCTGGGGATCCCGACAAGAAGTGCGTTGCAGTAGTCTAGCCATAAGTACACAAACGTGTAGTGACATGCTCATTTTTATTTTTACACTTTTTTTTTCCAAATTCCATTGTATGTTGTATGACACCACCAGGTGGCAGTATAAGTGTCCACATAAACAGCCATAAGACCCCAATTCAGTAGTGTACACAATTTTGGAAATAAGAGCTAAAAGGTGCTGTCCACACATGTGGCCACTAAGCCTTTAGAGCAGTGGTTCTTAACCTGGGTTCGATCGAACCCTAGGGGTTCGGTGAGTCGGCCTCAGGGGTTCGGCGGAGCCTCCACCTCGGAGGTCAAGACACACCCGCTTAATCTTGTAAATAAAAACTTCTCCTTATCGGCGTATTATGGATACCCAAACAACGTTCCCTCTAAATTTCCATATGCTTGAGCAAACGCGAAAACTCCTTGAGCATTCAGATGAGCAAAATGTGAGCGACGAGATGTGTCTGGAATCGGAGACATTTCTGTACCTATGGAACTGAAGCAAACAATTGCCACACACTTAGATGAGCTTGCAAAGTCTCTCGACGGATATTTCCCTACAAGAGAGTCATGGGTGTGACAGCCGTTCACCTTTGCTGTTGAGACCGCAAATGTCAAGGATGAATACCTTGGCGAAATCATTGAAGTTCAGCAGAGTCATGTTCAACAGAAACTCTTCAGAACAACAACACTCTCAACGTTTTGGTGTCGACAAATGGAAAATCAATCAATGTTTATTTATATAGCCCTAAATCACAGGTGTCTCAAAGGGCTGCACAAGCCACAACGACATCCTCGGTACAGAGCCCACATACGGGCAAGGAAAAACTCACCCCAGTGGGATGTCGGTGAATGACTATGAGAAACCTTGGAGAGGACCGCATATGTGGGTAACCCCCCCCCCCCCCCCCTCTAGGGGAGACCGAAAGCAATGGATGTCGAGTGGGTCTGACATAATATTGTGAAAGTCCAGTCCACAGTGGATCCAACACATCAGCGAGAGTCCAGTCCACAGTGGATCCAACACATCAGCGAGAGTCCAGTCCACAGTGGATCCAACACATCAGCGAGAGTCCAGTATCCAGTTATTGCTCGGAAAGTTGTTTATACCATTTGTTACAACACATCTTTGCGAGCAATCCTTTTCGAGGATGCTAGACATAAAAACGAAGAAAAAGAACATACTTTGCTGTGAGCGTGGCACTTGCCAAGGCGCATATCTGAACGGGTCTCTCAAAGTCAACAGCAGAAGTCAGACTGATTTGCAGGCGTGTCATTTGTTGTGAGTTCCTGCACTGTTATTGGTGTTGTTCTTTGAACAAGGTGATGTTCATGCACGGTTCATGTTGTGCACCAGTCAAAAAAAAACATAACTTTGTCTTGAATTTGAAAAAATATATATATATATTTTATTTTTCCACTAAAGAAGGGTTCGGTGAATGCGCATATGAAACTGGTGGGGTTCGATGCCCATATAAGCTGTTCAGATTTACTTTACAAAAGAGAAGTGTAGGATACTTCTCTTGTTGCCTTATTTGTATTTGACCACTACTGTTTTCTGTTTATTTGTTACTGACTGTGGCAGGACACCTCTGCCTCTGTTTCACTTTATGTTGCTGGTAAATAATATGCTTGTAGTAGTAGGCTAAAGTTAAATTATTTAGTATGCACTAATTAAAGGAGCAGAGCTTTAAGAGACATTTTAGCTTTTATATTTTATAAGATATATTTTTTGTAAGAACCACAATTAATAAATATATTTCAGTGAATAACTTATTGTTCAAATCTGTATATAAATATGTACATAAAGTGTTGTAATTATATTGTAAAATTAGATGGATGGACGTTTAAAACAAAACTGTTATTATTAATTAGTAAGTATACATCTTTTGAGCCTTTTTAGAGAAAATCATATTGTAGTAAATTATGCAAATTACCCGAAGATGTCAAGGTGACCACGCCCATAGCCACGCACATAGCCACGCCCCCACCGCCACAGGTATCTTGGCAGTTTATGGGAAACACTGCACTACCTTTGTCTGTTGATTGGCCGGCAGACATCACATGGTACGCCCTTGACTCAGGTTTAAGTTGCCAAATTCATTTGTCCAGTCTGATCTGGTTCGCACATCACCGTCTTTGCCCTTGTGATATATCTTGTGTACTTTACTAGAAAATCCTATTTGTTTCAATTTCCATCCTTTTGTCCTTTCCCTGCCTTGCAAAATTTGTGCCGCTAAATACACTGCAAAAAGTCAGTGTTCAAAAACAAGAAAAAAAAATACAAGAATGAGGGGTATTTTACTTGAACTAAGCAAAATTATCTGCCAATAGAACAAGAACATTTGGCCTGTCAAGACTTTCCAAAACAAGTAAAATTAGCTAACTTCAATGAACCCCAAAATACCTTAAAATAAGTATATTCTCACTAATAACAAGTGCACTTTTCTTGGTAGAAAAAAAAAAGAGACCTTTTTTCTCAATATGTTGAAAAATATTCTTAAATGAAGTAAATGCTAGTGCCATTATCTTGACATAATGATATGCGCTCGGCATTACATTTCTTGAAACCAGCAAACTTATACTAAAAACTCATTTATTGTTCTTAATGGAAAGGCAACAAGGCAAGCACTTGTTACTCTCGGGGTCTCCTAGCCGCTCAGGCAAATCATATTGTCTAAAATTGTATTTTTCCATGGATAACATGACATCATCACGCCAAGTGCGTGCTCTTTCAGTCAATTAGTGCGCATATATACAGCCCGGCCCCCGGACAAAACCTTTTTAATTGTAATTTTGAGGAATTTATCTGAATGTGCATGAACTATTTCTGTTCAAAATTGTTAGAAATGTTAAATGTTTAAATATTAACTGTCAGTTTACTGTACTGTGCCAACTGTACTACTATATGAGTACGTATTTTGTATTGTTTCATTGAAAATAAAACAGCAAAGTGCATTTGGCTGTCATTGTCATGTCTGTGATCATGTTTTGTTTAAGTTGTGTTCTGTTTGGGTTTTGTACACTTAGTTCCTGCTTTTTCACTCCCTTGTTTTGTCAGCATAGCAACCATTAGTTTCACCTGTTTCACATTTTGAGTCACGCACCTGTTTTCACTAATCATGTCACCGGTATTTAAACTTGTAGTAGCCGGGCAGTCAGCCTGGCGACATTACGTCTGTTACCTCTGCTCACGTCATGCCATGCTACTTCTGATACTCATGCCTGTTCATAGTTATGCTTCTTGCCATGCCACGTAAGTTTGGTTTTTTCATGTCACAGTTAACGAGTTTTGCTTCATGTTCATAGTTTCTGCCTTTGTGCAAGTTTTTGTTTCATTAGCCAAGTTTTTGTACTTCCGCCTTGTGCGCGCCTTTTGTTCCTTTTTTATAGTAATAATAAAATATGTCCTTACCTTCACGCCTTGCTCGCTCCAACTTTCCTTTGCATTCCGGGAAAACAAACCGCAAAGTCCACGCATTGACAGTCATCTGTTTTAAATATGAGACACAATTGTGTCGAAGTCATGATTTTTTTTTTCATGCTTGAAATAAGAAATTATTCATGGAAAAAAGTAGTTTTATACTTGTGAGTGTTGATGATAGCTTTGCAACAGTTGATATTCTAGTTCCAAGCATGTTTTACTCAATATCAAATCAAATCAAATCAACTTTATTTATAAAGCACATTTAAAATTTACCACAGGGGTAGCCAAAGTGCTGTACAATGGGCAGGTTAAAAGATAATACGACAACCGGGCAAACACAACACAACACAAACGGAACACGATAAAAAATAAATAAATAAAACATCAAAACAGGTTGACAGCAGGTGTATTATGGGGCGCCATAGCAGGATGAATATCACTCAGTGTTAAAAGCCATGGAATAAAAGTATGTTTTTAAGAGAGATTTAAAAACAGGAAGAGAGGAGGCTTGTCTAACACTAAGAGGTAGGTCGTTCCAGAGCTTGGGAGCAGCAGTGGCGAAAGCTCTGTCACCTCTAAGCTTCAGCCTTGTGTCTGGGACCGTCAGTAGCAGCTGATCGATTGAATATAGGTCATCAAATCTCAGCAACAAGCTGTAATATCTTACTGAGATCATTTAGGACCAAAACCCTTAAAACAAGTAAAACACTCTAACATAAAATCTGCTTAGTGAGAAGAATTATCTTATCAGACAGAAAATAAGCAAATATCACCCTTCGAGATATTTAATCCTACTTAGATTTCAGTTTTTGCAGTGTGTGTACTTTACTAGAAAATCCCATGTGTTTGAATTTCCATCCTTTTGTCCTTTCCTTGCCTTGCAAAATGTGCGCCGCTAAACACACATTGGCCAGGCATTTACTTTGTATCAGCACTTGAAATCCTCCAAGTGTCTTTTTATTTTTTATTTTTTAAACTTTTTTTTACATCCAAATGAACCCATCTCCCTTCCCCTCGTCACGTAGCGTCTTTATGCCGGAGGAGGAGAATCTGCTTTACACAATTGCCCTTAATTACCTTGATAACTGGCCGGGTTGCTGTTGTTTATCATGTTGAAGTACAACCGAGCGTTTCGGTGGCGCCGCACCACGAGGGAAATGGGCTTGTTTGTTTGCTTTGATTAATATCATTTAAAAAAAAAACAAAACAAAAAAAAAACCCCGCTGTCCTCTAAATTGGGTGGTGTGCTGGGTTGCTGATACCCTGAGAGTGGATGAATGCTCGGCTATTTCCGTGATTGTGCCTCGCATGAATAGACAAAGGACAAAGGAGGAGCCCAGGCCTGTTTTTTGGGGTCCTAACACTGCGAGTGCTTTGAGCTGGCGGGCTTGGTTCTGGCGTTTAGCCCACTTTCCTGTGTGCATACTCAATGAGGGCTCCGCGCGCCTGTAATTACCTCGTTCTTCGCTCCGGTCCTAATTTTCTCACAAGCTACACCGCTCCATGGTAATGTTATTTTTAGCTGGCGCCCACGTCACAAAAACATCCCTCTTGTCGGTGATTAGCCGTATCGGAGTGCGCTCCCCCTGCCCACTTTCTGGTCATTTGTCACCCCCAAAAACACACACGCACACACACACACACACATTTTTGTATTTCTGACCTTCTTGAGACCTCTGAAATTAGGACCACCATTTCTAGATATATAAAGATTTGTATTTACACATTTTTTTCTTTGAGGGGGGGGGGGGTTAATCTTCATTATTTACTTCAAGTTATTACAGGATGTCTCTATATACATATTTTATTTTTTTAAATACATTTTGGCCAAAGGGGGCGCATTTAAATTTCTTACACTTGTTATTTCATATGTTGACCAGAGGGGGAGCACTTTTAAAACCAACACAAAGTCAATTTGAAAAAAATCCCTCCTTTTTGGGACCACCCTAATGTTAATAGATTTCACCACCAGAGGGTGCAAATGAGACATTCTTTATTAGATGCAATTGTTATTCCGTATTGGGACCATGATTTATGTCCTAACTTGTTCACCGGTCCTCATATGGAAGGTACGTTTCATTGTTGATGTCTCAAGAAGGGTAGAAATACAAGAACACACACACACACACACACACACACACACACACACACACACACACACACACACACACACACACACACACACACACACACACACACACACACACACACACACACACACACACACACACACACATTCTTGTGTTGCTTACCTTCTTGAGACCTCTGAAAAATGCCTACCTCTTTAGGACCACCCTTTCTAGATATATAAAGATTTGTATTTACAACATTAATAATATGTACATACTATGCAAATATAAAAAAGGTAAGCTTTTAGTTATTTTTCTTAATTTTTAAATTTGTTTGTAATCTTCATTATTTACTTCAAGTCGTTACATTATGTCGCTACATAATTTAAAAAAAAAAAAATTTGGCCAAAGGGGGCGCATTTCAATTCCTTACACACACTTTTTATTACATACGTTGACCTGAGGGGGAGCACTTCACATTTTTACACACACCTGTTATTTCATATGTTGGCCAGAGGGGGAGCACTTTTAAAACCGACACACAGTCAATTTGAAAAATCCCTCCTTTTTGGAACCACCCTAGTTTTCATAGATTTCACCACCAGGGGTGCAAATGAGACATTCTCTATTAGATGCAATGTTTTTTTCCGTATTGGGACCATGATTTATGTCCTAACTTGTTCACCGGTCCTCACATGGAAGGTACGTTTCCTTGTTGATGTCTCAAGAAGGGTAGAAATACAAGAACAACACACACACACACACACACACACACTTTCCATATCATAAGCTCATTTCTCCTCTCTGCCCACTCCTTTCTAATCCACACTTCCTCCCTTTCATCTCCTCTGCAGAAAATGGGATATCAACAAACATTCATTTTGCCAAGATTTTCGTTTTGCTTCTGTCGTCCCCCGGGTTCATCGCACGTTAGCTTTATTCTACCAACCCTCAGCCGTATGTTGCTGCTTTTCCACTGCACGGTGCTTCACTCAGGGTATGACATTCAGTTACAATTGCAGTTGCAAGTCCAATACGTTAGATGGCAGTAGTGTATAGCCTAGGTTTGTTGGTCATTTCGGTCGCTGCGCCCTACAAAGTGTTAATACCGTAAGTGTTTGTCAATAGCAAAGCCAAACTATAAAAAAAATGTAGCACTGAACTCATCGGTTGTGACAAGACATGCTTACAAACAACAACATGGAGGAGAATGATGGTCTGAGGATCTTTTGTGTTCTCCTTTTGACATTTAGAGCAGGCAGAAGAGACTGAGGGCAGAAAGAAAACGGCCGTGAAAGCCAAGTATAGACTGTGAGGTATAATAACGTAGACAAGAATAAATAGCATAATTAACAACTATAGAGGAGAAAGAGGGTCGTAGAGAATGCACATTTTGTCCAAGAAGAGACTGAGGGCAGTAAGAAAACGGGCTGTGAGAGTCAGGTATATACTGTGAGGTATAATACTGTAGACACGAATAAATAACAACAGCAACGTTAACAATTATAGAAGACCTAAAAGGGTTGTAGAAAATACACATTTTGTCCGAGAAGAGACTGAGGGCAGTAAGAAAACGGGCCATGAGAGCTAAGTGTAGACTGTGAGGTATAATACCTTAGAATACATAACAACATAAACTATAGAGGAGAAAGAGGGCCATATGGAATATATACTTTATCAAGAAGAGACTGAGGGCAGTAAAAAACGGGCCGTAAAAGCCAAGTGTAGGCTCTGAGGTATAATACCGTAGACAATAAAAAACAGATACAACGACAACACAATTAACAACTATAGGGGAGAAAGAGGGTCATATAGAAGACACATTTTATCCAACAGGAGACTGAGGGCAGGAAGAAAATTGAGTGCTACAGCAAAGTGGAAACGTGTAAATATGCAACAATATGTGCTCATCAGCGCTTTTAACAAACGTCAGCAGGAGAGGACATTGGTGTTTACTTCAAAGTGCATTTTGTCAAAGAGGAGACTGAGGGCAGCAAGAAAGTAGACTACTACAGCCAAGTGGAAACCCAAAAGTATGCGAAAATGTGTAATACTGAGAGCTGCTAACAATAACAGAAGACAACGGGTGTTTACTTTTTCAGTACATTTTTAAAAGAGGAGACTGAGGGCAAGCAATAACATAGACTACTACAGCAAACTGGAAAACCAAATATTTGTGCCTTAATGAGAGCTGCTGACTAATGACAACATAAGAGAACAAGTGTGTTTACTCATTTTGTCAAAGAGGAGACTGAGGGCAGCAAGAAAATAGACCACTACAGCAAATTGGAAACCCAAAATGTGTCTTAATGAGAATTGCTGACAAATGACAACATAAAAGAACAAGTGTGTTTACTCATTTTGTCAAAGAGGAGACTGAGGGCAGCAATAACAACGGGGGAAATGCAACCAGGTGGAGACTGAGGGCAGCAATAACAACGGGGGCAATGCAACCAGGTGGAGACTGAGGGCAGCAATAACAACGGGGGAAATGCAACCAGGTGGAGACTGAGGGCAGCAATAACAACGGGGGCAATGCAACCAGGTGGAGACTGAGGGCAGCAATAACAACGGGGGCAATGCAACCAGGTGGAGACTGAGGGCAGCAATAACAACGGGGGCAATGCAACCAGGTGGAGACTGAGGAGTACACTGTTTAATCTTCCATCCTAAGCTTAAAACCCCTGGCTGAACAAGTACTAGAAATGGTACCCGGTAGTCCCTGGTGGTACCATGCAGTGGGAAGGGTCATTACCAAGTCTTCTTGTGTTTCCAGGGGAGGTTTTAGTGTCTGTGAGAATATGTCAGCCTCGCCACTGACATTTTTCTTTCGCCCTCCTGCCCGCCGCCTTCATCTGTCTTCCTCCGCCTCCTTGTCTCTTTTATCTTCCCCGCGTCCATTTTTCTCTTCTCCTGCGCTCTTGTCGCCGCTCGCCCCACAAGCTGAACCTCAATATCCGACCCGGCTTTATTAGTATGACACAGGCGGCAAAGCCCTTCATACTCGGTCAGGTCGGGCCAGCCCGGCTGTGTCTCGCCGCTTGTTGTTGTGCTCCGGCTGTCAGGGATGGCTGGACAAACACGGAGCTGGGCACACCTCTTATACAATCTAGGCACTGATCTTTACATGACTTTTTTTTTTCCTCCGGTCTCTGAACTTTTTTCAGCGTTCTCTGCTTTTGTTTCACTTTGAAATATTTGATTTTTTTTCTCTTTTTCTCCTTAATAGAGATTGAGCCAGAATGGCACTCGGTTGAACTCAGGCTGAGCTATTATAGAAAATGATGGCCTTTTAAATGTTAATTGTTTTGTTTAATTGTTTGTACTTTTTAATTAGTTGAGCCAAGACAAACTCATTTTCATTGAGGGCCACGTGTAGGGATGATGTTCGAAACCGGTTCTCCCGGTTGTTCGATAACAAAAGAACCGTTCGATAAGAAAATAATCGATTCCATGGACTCGAATCCCTTTTTGAGAACCGGTTCCCGTTATTGAGGCCACTATAGTAAAGAAAAACAGTTGGTTCTTTATTCGGATCCCTGGGAAAAGCACAATATTTTCACAAATACTTTATTGATATTTTACTTCTTCTTTTATACCACGGACTACAAAGGCGGTTCACGCGCACATTTTCAGGGCTTTTGCAGATCCCAAATACAGATCAGCAGGTACCAGAAGGTAAGACAAGTTGCTTTTACATAATATTGCGAAACAAAACACCAGATAATATGTCTTACCTTATACACACACCATAATAATACCCCTATGTTGAAGCACAGTACAATCCATCAAGCGGTGAGGCTTCATAGCTTACCAGAGTCGGACTAAAACATTTTGATAGATTTTTTAGCACTGTGTGTAATGTTCTATATAAAACATATAAAAAGTTGGTGTTCTTTACTTGTGTCATATTGCAGTCTACACGTATCTCTTATGTGTGCCTGCCATCATATTGCAGTCTACACGTATCTTGTATGTGTGACTGCCATCTTATTGCAGTCTACACATATCTCTTATGTGTGACTGCCATTATAATGCAGTCTACATGTATCTCTTATGTGTGCCTGCCATCATATTGCAGTCTACACATATCTTGTATGTGTGACTGCCATCTTATTGCAGTCTACACGTATCTCTTATGTATGACAGCCATCATATGCAGTCTACACGTATCTCCTATGTGTGACTGCCATTATAATGCAGCCTACACGTATCTCTTATGTGTGACTTCCATCATATTGCTGTCTACACATATCTCCTATGTGTGACTGCCATTATATTGCAGCCTACACATATCTCTTATATGTGACTGCCATCATATTGCAGTCTACACGTATCTCTTATGTATGACTGCCGTCATATTGCAGTCTACACGTATCTCTTATGTGTGACTGCCATTATGTTGCAGTCTACACGTATCTCTTATGTGTGGGTGCCATCTACTCGTCACACTTATCATTACACCATGTACCAAATAAAATAGCTTTGAGGTCAGTAAGCAAAACCAGAATTATTCCGCACCGGGTTATAAGGCGCACTGTCGAATTTTGAGAAAATTAAAGGATTTTAAGTGCGCCTTATAGTCCGAAAAATATGGTATGTTCAGACAAAAGTTGGCACCGGATGCTCAAAACTGTTTTAGGGTCAATTTGCAAAGAGAGTGTATTATTATTTGAGTACGAGTCCTGCCTTGTCCTTCCTTATAGTTGATTTACTTGATCTGCATGGACTCTGCCACGCGTCATCCAGGCCACCGTAGGCATGAACATCAATCATTCCTTCAAGTCCGTCCAGCCCCTTCTTATCCGGCCGTGACGTCTCTTTTGCATTTTTCTGCGTCTGGGCTCTCTCCATTAACTCCCCTCATCAACAATCTCATCCGCTTGGAGAGCAAATGGCTTGGTATTTGCTAACAGGGGAAAAGGGGGGTTGTGGAAACAAAGTGGCCCCAGTTTGGCCTTGCTAGTGCTCGCCTCCATGATCTGCATAGCGATGGAGGAGGGTGGTCATTTAAGTTGCAGAGGTCTGTCCTTTTTTTTTTGAAATTCAAAGGGTGTCTGCATGGGCCTGCCAGGCTGGTAATCCAATCGGGTGTCGTGTTCAAAAGAGTGAATTAACCCGCCGTCTCACCTCCTCCCCTTCCTCTGTCTATCTGCGTCCCTCGGAGGCGGGCGGATGTGGAGTTGGTAGAAAACCAGCCGTGTTGTTGTGTTGCCGAGGGGCGTTTTGAGTGTTAGATTTGTCCTTGCGAGCACCGGGCTGACCTCCAGTGTGGCGCTCTGGGGCGCAGGACCGCGCTGGCGGCCAAGTGACTCGGTTCCAGGGCTCGTTTGAAAAGGTTAATTCGCACCAATCAGCAGCATGGGCAAACAAACTGGAGGTTGAAAAGCCCTGCCAGAGTCTGCAGACCACTTGTGTACCAAAATGCAACACTGCAAAAAACAAGAAAACAAGAAAAAAAATAATACAAATATTAGGGGTGTTTTATCTGGACCAAGCAAAATTATCTGCCAATAGAACAAGAAAATTCGGCTCGTCAAGACTTTCCAAAACAAGTAAAATTAGCTAACTTCAATGAACCCAAAAATAGCTTAAAATAAGTATATTCTCACTATAAATACATATGAGACCTTTTTTCTCAGTATGCTGAAAAATATTCTTAAATTAAGTAAATGCTAGTGCCATTATCTTGACATAATGATATGCGCTCGGCATCATGATTTTTTTTTTTTCATGCTTAAAGTAAGAAATTGATACTTTAAAAAAGTAGTTTTATACTTGTGAGTGTTGATGACACAGCTTTGCAACACTTGATATTCTAGTTTCAAGCATGTTTTACTCAATATAGCTCATCAAATCTCAGCAACAAGCTGTAATATCTTACTGACATCATTTTGGACCAAATCCCTTAAAACAAGTAAAACACTCTAACATACAATCTGCTTAGTGAGAAGATTTATCTTATCAGACAGAAAATAAGTAAATATCACCCTTATTTGAGATATTTAATGTTACTTGGATTTCAGTTTTTGCAGTGAAATCTGTAACTTGCACTTTCTGTGTCCTTAAATGTTCTGCGTTCATAGCGGAAAACAATGAAAAATACAGCAAATTCATATTTATGATGTTTCTTACAAGACAAGCAAACACAAATAAACCCAGATGCACAAGTGATGTCAAGTGTACTGTATTTTCCGGACCATAGGGCGCACCGGATTATAAGGCGCACTGCTGATACATGGTCTATTTTCGATCTTTTTTCACATATAAGGCGCGCCTTATATATGGCGCATTAAAGGAGTCATATTAATATTTATTTTTTCTAAATGTAAAACACTTCCTTGTGGTCTACATCAATGTTCCCCAACCACCGGGCTACCGGTCCGTGGATCGACTGGTACCGGGCCGCACAAGAAATAATTCGTTTTTTTCCGTTTTATTTATTATCTGAGACCGAATGATCTTTTATTTTGAAAAGTCTTTTTTTTTTTTTTAAAGTGACCGGATTCTCTCGGTTATATCTTGGTCACTTGCGCACGCAGCTAGCAAAATGAGTAAAAAACAGACGTCTTTGGAAAGTTTCTTTGTGAAGGGGAAAAGGCACAGCGAAGATAGAGATGAACAGCCTACGACTTCCAACAAAAAGAAAGCTTTTGATAGACAATACCAGGAGCCATACTTGAAATATGGATTTATCGCAACAGGTGAACAAGCCCGCTCAGCATACTATGCGGCGACCGGCTCTCAAACATTAGCGAGCCACCAAAACAAAACAACGGAGACTGGATATAAGCGACACACTTTGTCTCCCATTACCCCCAGTTAGGACCGTCTCGTTGCAGAGAAACAAGCTCAGGGCTCCCATTGATTTACTGAAGTGGCAAATTATGACCTATTAAATCTATCGCAGCTCCTAACTATACGAGTGCACATATTGCCCGTCCCCTTAAAAGGAGTTGAGGGGTCGCACTAATACCCAATGAAAACCTTAACCTTAGCCCTAATCTAAATAATAAATATAAATCATGGGGGAATGGAGCGGTATAGCTCGGTTGGTAGAGCGGCCGTGCCAGCAACTTGAGGGTTCCAGGTTCGATCCCCGCTTCCGCCATCCTAGTCACTGCCGTTGTGTCTTTGGGCAAGACACTTCACCCACCTGCTCCCAGTGCCACCCACACTGGTTTAAATGCAACTTAGATATTGGGTTTCACGATGTAAAGCGCTTTGAGTCACTAGAGAAAAGCGCTATATAAATATAATTCACTTCACTTCACATTTGAGGTGCTTACTATATTTATTTTTATTTGCAATTCATATCACAGTTACAAAAATGTTGGGGACCACTGGTCTACATAACATGTAATGGTGGTCCTTTGGTCAAAATGTTGCATAGATGATGTTTTACAGATCATCTTCAAGCCGCTTTCTGAGCGTCTCTTCAGGAGGCGCCGTTTTGTGGGCGGTCTTATTTACGCGGCCCACCTTCGACAGCGTCTTCTCCCCATCATCTTTGTTGTAGCGGTGTAGCGTGCAAGGACGGGAGTGGAAGAAGTGTCAAAAGATGGAGCTAACTGTTTTAATGACTGTCAGGTTCAAACACTGATGACATCTATTAAACAAGACAAGAGGCAAAGAATTAAACAGAGACATAATTCAATTTGGACTCAATTTTGAGGAGAGTCGTCTGGACACACTGTCCCCTTGCACAGTATCTCCAGCACGCTCTGCCAAAAGATGGCATGCGTCCTTCTTTTATTTTGGACCCTCCCCGACCACATGGCCACGGCTGTTTCCAAAGGACAAAGGTCGCAAAAAGTTCACAGAAAAGGTCGTAAACAATTCACAGAAAAGGTCAGTTCAAAAAGAGTTTGTAAAATAGTTCAAAAAGAGGTCCATAAAATAGTTCAAAAAGAGTTTGTCTGGAAATTGGGCAGATCCTGTCATCTCTCCGCTTAGAAGTCCTTGGGCCAGAACAACACCCTTCTGTTGATTACCATACATGAAAGAAAAAAGAAAACCCTTCATGTGGCTCTCCCCCTTACACAGTGGAGTTTTACGAGCATTCCTCTTGGTAGGTTTCAAAGACAGCTTTTGTTTTCTTACTTGACAGAACTTAACGTAACACAAAGTTTTTTGTGATAATTTAGAAACAATTATTCTAACAACGACATTCAGACTTAACTTCAATCAATATCGGAGCAGCATCTCCTCATCTGGAAACAACAACAACGCCAGAAATGTCTCCCGTGAAAAACCATCCGACTGGAACTCTCTAATAACTAAAGTTCCTTGGATGAATAAAGTAAACTCACAACGCCGGTATGTTTTAGCGCTTTCATGGTGAGTTTACTGACAGATATAAGTAAGAACGTTACACAACTTTATATTACAAATGGCAACCGAGGAGGATGAATGTCCCATAACAAGAAAATAGAGAAAAAGAAAAAGCTTATCGACTACGTTGTCTCACGGACTACAAAGGTAGATGCGCGCAAATTATGCAGATCCCAAATACAGATCAGCAGGTAGCAGAAGGTAAGAAAAGTTGCTTGTGCATAATATTGCAGAACAAAACACCAGATAATATGTCTTAGCTTATATACACACCATAATAATACTCCTATGTTGAAGCACAGTACAATCCATCAAGCGGTGTGGCTTCATAGCTTACCAAAGTCGTACTAAAACATTTTGATAGGTTTCTGAGCGCCCTGTGTAATGTTCTGCATTTTCAAAGGAACACATAAAATGTTGGTATTGTTTACTTGAGTCTAGGGCTGCAACTAACGATTAATTTGACAATCGATTAATCTGTCGATTATTACTTCGATTAATCGATTAATAATCGGAGAAAAGAGACAAACTACATTTCTATCCTTTCCAGTATTTTATTGGGGGAAAAAAACAGCATACTGGCACCATACTTATTTTGATTATTGTTTCTCAGCTGTTTGTACATGTTGCAGTTTATAAATAAAGGTTTATTTAAAAAATTTAAAAAAAATACATCAAACAATTTTAAAAATTGTCTCTGCGCATGCGCATAGCATAGATCCAACGAATCGATGACTAAATTAATCGCCAACTATTTTAATAATTGATTTTAATCGATTTAATCGATTAGTTGTTGCAGCCCTACTTGAGTCATATTGCAGTCTACATGTATCTCTTATGTGTGACTGCCATCTACTGGTCACACTTATCATTTCACCACGTACCACATCAAATACCTTCAAAGTTGATAAGCAGGACCAGAATTATTCCGTACATTAGGCGCACCGGGTTATAAGGCGCACTGTCGAGTTTAGAGAAAATGAAAGGATTTTTAAGTGCGCCTTATAGTCTGAAAAATAAGGTGCTTCCAATGAATACCTCATCCTAGCATAATATCCGAGTCAGGATTATTAAGGCAGCTCTAATATGGAGCATGTGTGAATACGTTGTGTCCTTGGGCAAGACACTTCACCCTTGCTCCTGATGAGTGCTGGTTAGCGCCTTGCATGGCAGCTCCCTCCATCAGTGTGTGAATGTGGAAATAGTGTCAAAGCGCTTTGAGTACCTTGAAGGTAGAAAAGCGCTATACAAGTATAACCCATGTATCATTTATTGCATGTTTTTGTTGGTGCCTGCAGGATATAAAATATCCTAGTGGTAGATCAATACAACGGAGTTGCCATAAAGTGAACAGCGTTGCTGCACTAACCGTGCCTTTATTATGTGCTCCTTGTTTTCTCACATGCGCATCAATGCAAGTCAAGGACACTCAATACGTGGGCTGGGGATTTAACCGCAGACTCTCTTGATTAATGGCTGAACGCCTTTTGAATTTTTCAAACGTCATATTGTTTGATGCTGTGAGCCACTGGGATGATTTGACCAATGGAGGAAGCCTCTCCACTTGCTCAGCGTTCGAAGGACAACTGCACTTTTTGGGGGGGAATTTTGTCCGTCAGTCACAATCCTCATGTGAAAAAAACAACAAATATCGTTCTCTTTTCTGTGCCTTTTAAAGCAGACCTGGGCAAATTAAGGCTTTTTCAATCTGGCTCGCCAGACATTCCCAAATAATTGTTTTATATCTTTAAGATGGAAAGTGTAGCTGCCATTATGATGTGCACTCATGTTTTCTAATGACCGTAAGTCTTCAACTATACAAAGTATTTCAATGGTTGGATTCTGTGCTTTTGCATGATATACTAGTTACAATGGTAATATAATGAGTTACTATGGTAATCTAATGAGTTACTATGGTAATCTAAGTCGCAGTAGCTCAGAGGAGGCACCAAGCAGTGTGGGTGGGGAGCGTTTCCACAGAGTGTTTCTAGAACGAGCCTGAAATGTGGGTGTCAGGGACGGACGCGGAAGGAGATTTTTACAACAAAGTTCTAAAGTTTAGTGATGTATCAGATGTATCAGATTGTAGGTGGGTTTATTTTTTACCCTTCGCGTTCATATTTGCTGTTTGTTGCATTTTTGTTTTGCATTTTCGCTTTATTGTAAAATATGTCCATAGGGAGGGGGTGTGACGTTCATATGTTGTCAATATTCAGTGTTTTATCGAGCATAGTTAATATTGTAAATCCCATATTCTTTATTTTCATGAACATTCTGTGTGTCTCGTTCAGTAAAACAATTTAAAATTCCATTCCTTATTTTAAAGGCCTACTGAAATGAATTTTTTTTATTTAAACGGGGATAGCAGATCTATTCTATGTGTCATACTTGATCATTTCGCGATATTGCCATATTTTTGCTGAAAGGATTTAGTATAGAACAACGACGATAAAGATTGCAACTTTTGGTATCTGATAAAAAAAAGGCTTGCACCTACCGGAAGTAGCGTGACGTAGTCAGTTGAACATATACGCAAAGTTCCCTATTGTTTACAATGATGGCCGCATGAAGTGAGAGAGATTCGGACCGAGAAAGCGACAATTTCCCCATTAATTTGAGCGAGGATGAAAGATTTGTGGATGAGTAAAGTGCAAGTGAAGGACTAGTGGGGAGTTGAAGCTATTCAGATAGGGAAGATGCTGTGAGAGCCGGGGGTGACCTGATATTCAGCTGGGAATGACTACAACAGTAAATAAACACAAGACATATATATACTCTATTAGCCACAACACAACCAGGCTTATATTTAATATGCCACAAATTAATCCTGCATAAAAACACCTGCGTGTTTGTTATGCTAGCTCCTAGCTCCTCTGCTAGCTCCTAGCTCCATAGAACACGCCAATACAATTCAAACACCTGATCAACACACACAATCACTCAGCCCAAAAGACCGTTTACCTAACCCAAGGTTCATAAAGCTTATATATTTTTAAAAAGTTACGTACGTGACGCGCACATACGGTCAAGTTATCGAATGTTTAGCAGCCAAGGCTGCATACTCACGGTACCTGATATTCAGCTGGGAATGACTACAACAGTAAATAAACACAAGACATATATATACTCTATTAGCCACAACACAACCAGGCTTATATTTAATATGCCACAAATTAATCCTGCATAATAACACCTGCGTGTTTGTTATGCTAGCTCCTAGCTCCTCTGCTAGCTCCTAGCTCCATAGAACACGCCAATACAATTCAAACACCCGATCAACACACACAATCACTCAGCCCAAAAGACCGTTCACCTAACCCAAGGTTCATAAAGCTTATATATTTTTAAAAAGTTACGTACGTGACGCGC
Source organism: Entelurus aequoreus (assembly GCF_033978785.1). Classification (NCBI taxonomy): domain Eukaryota; kingdom Metazoa; phylum Chordata; class Actinopteri; order Syngnathiformes; family Syngnathidae; genus Entelurus; species Entelurus aequoreus. Next base: position 72,149,340 of record NC_084741.1, on the reverse strand, counting down.
ACTTACGGTACGGTACGTGTTATGCTAGCTCCTAGCTCCTCTGCTAGCTCCTAGCTCCATAGAACACGCCAATACAATTCAAACACATGATCAACACACACAATCACTCAGCCCAAAAGACCGTTCACCTAACCCAAGGTTCATAAAGCTTATATATTTTAAAAAAGTTACGTACATACGCAAAAAAAAGCCAAAGCTGCATACTCACAGTAGCACGTCTGCGTCTTTGTCATCCAAATCAAAGTAATCCTGGTAAGAGTCTGTGTTGTCCCAGTTCTCTACAGGCGTCTGTGTATCCAAATCAAAAGTCC
>NC_084741.1:72116529-72144029 GCF_033978785.1 Entelurus aequoreus | reverse complement strand
CTGTCATAACGTTTTTAGCATTCAATTAGATGTTATTGTGAGGTTTTGTATTAGTATTCGTAAAAGTAGATATACCGGCCCCCATACATATTTTTTTCTCTAAATTTGGCCCCTCCCGAGTCAAAATATTTGCCCAGGCCTGGCTTAGAGGCACTCTTTCATGGTTTGGCAACATCTTGAACACCACTGGTTTGATTTCACCGGAAAGGCAAAGTGTGGCCTGTAAAATATTTGCTGAACGCAGCTGGGTATTTATTCATTGATTTTATTTTTAGTTTTTTTATGGGCACATTGCAGAAATAAAATCATTTCCCCCCCAGCAAAAACGGGAAAAAAAAAATTAAGTAATGAGAAAAGGCTGAGCTGACAACACTAAAAACACAAAAATCACAAAGATTTGTCTTTAAAACTGTTTTAGCCTTTTTATTAGCCTATTTCGTTGTAAAATTACAAGATGATGTCATGCTACCACGATAGTAAAAGGATTTTAAGAGCAATATGTTTTGATATACTGGGAGGTAATATAGACTTAGACTTCCTTTATATTCCTTTAAATGCCACTGCTATGCAAATAGATGTTAAAGCCCAGTGATGTGAAACACTGCAGGAATGTAGCGTAAAATACCACCGCAAAATATTAATAAAAGCATGTTTTATTGTAAGTTTGTTAGCTGGGGTATGTTTATACAGTGTTTCCCATAAACTGCCACGGCGTGGCTATGGGCGTGGTCACAATGACATCATCGAGTAATTTGCATAATTTACTACAATGATATGATTTTCTCTAAAAAGGGGTCAAAAAATGTATACTTACTAATTAATAATAACAGTTTTGTTTTAAACGTCCATCCATCCATCCATTTTACAATATAATTACAACACTTTATGTACATATTTATATACAGATTTGAACAATAAGTTATTCACTGAAATATATTTATTAATTGTGGTTCTTACAAAAAATATATCTTATAAAATATAAAAGCTAAAATGTCTCTTAAAGCTCTGCCCCTTTAATTAGTGCATACTAAATCATTTAACTTTGGCCTACTACTACAACCATATTATTTACCAGCAACATAAAGTGAAACAGAGGCAGAGGTGTCCTGCCACAGTCAGTAACAAATAAACAGAAAACAGTAGTGGTCAAATACAAATAAGGCAACAAGAGAAGTATCCTACACTTCTCTTTTGTAAAGTAAATGTGAACAGCCTATATGGGCATCTACATCAACTATATGATTTGCCTGAGAAGCTGGACAGGACAAAAAAAAAAAAAAAAAAAAAAAAAAAAAAAATTGTGGCGGACGTAATTCTTTCGTGGCGGGCCGCCACAAATAAATGAATGTGTGGGAAACACTGTTATATATACTTTATATAAACGCATTATTTCGTCAGAAAAAACGAACGACGAAACAACAGCAATTGCATGCATATTCGCCGTTAAAGTGGAGATCCGCCACCACAAGCCCAGTAAGTGTTCATTACCACAGTGTGCAGGAAAACTCCAGAAACATGCAACCAAACCTTCATCACTTTTATCAGAAAACACATCTTAGAGGCACTCGTCCATGGTTTGGCAACATTTTGAACTTCACTGGTTTATTGATTTCACCGGAAAGGCAAAATGTGGACTGTAAAGTTATTTGCTGAATGCAGCTGTTTTTTGGTGGGGCTTTTTTATGGGCACATTGTAGAAATAAAACAAACAAACACCGCACCCCCCAGCAAAAATGGGAAAAAAAGTACAGTCATGAGAAAAGGCTGAACTGATGACACTAATAACAAATAACTGTTACGGCTCAGACTCCTGCAACCGCCGCTCATCCATCTGTGCGTTTCCTCTCCGCTGCGGGCGCACCTCCGCACGGCTGCAGGAGATTTGCAATCCGCGCACCTGCCTGGGATGAACGAGCTGCCTTCATAAGCTCGCACAACCTGCCATGCCGTGCCGGAATATAAGCTTCTGTTCGCGTACATACCCTCCGTCGCCTGGAGAGTGAGCTGTGCGTCTCACTTTTCCCCCAAATCTCCCTCTGGACTCTGACTGCTTCCCTCGATCCTTGACTTCCCCCGCTTTGGACTCGGACCTGTAGACTTCTTTCTCCCCTGGACTTCCTCGTCTCTCGTTCAACACATGGTAACACACACTTCAGCTAACTACACGCATAGCCTCACACACACACACACACTCTTGGGTTTAGGCACACTCCATTTCCTTAGTTCAGTGGTCCCCAACCACCGGGCCACGGATTGTTTGGTACCGGGCCGCACAAGAAATAAAAAAATAAAAAAAATATATATATATATATTTTTTTTTTTAATTAAATCAACATAAAAAACACAAGATACACTTACAATTAGTGCACCAACCCAAAAAACCTCCCTCCCCCATTTACACTCATTCACACAAAAGGGTTGTTTCTTTCTGTTATTAATAGGGATGTCCGATAATGGCTTTTTGCCGATATCCGATATTCCGATATTGTCCAACTCTTTAATTACCGATACCGATATCAACCGATACCGATATCAACCGATATATACAGTCGTGGAATTAACACATTATTATGTCTAATTTGGACAACCAGGTATGGTGAAGATAAGGTACTTTTAAAAAAAAATTATAAAATAAAATAAGATAAATAAATTAAAAACATTTTTTGAATAAAAAAGAAAGTAAAACAATATAAAAACAGTTACATAGAAACTAGTAATTAATGAAAATGAGTAACGTTAACTGTTAAAGGTTAGTACTATTAGTGGAGCAGCAGCACGCACAATCATGTGTGCTTACGGACTGTATCCCTTGCAGACTGTATTGATATATATTCATATATAATGTAGGAAGCAGAATATTAATAACAGAAAGAAACAACCCTTTTGTGTGAATTAGGACGGAGGTTTTTTGGGTTGGTGAATTAATTGTAAGTGTATCTTGTGTTTTTTATGTTGATTTAATAAAAAAAAAACAAAAAAAACAAACAAACAACAAAACCGATACCGATAATAAAAAAAAACGATACCGATAATTTCCGATATTACATTTTAACGCATTTATCGGACATCCCTAGTTATTAATATTTCTGGCTCCTACATTATATATCAATATATATCAATACAGTCTGCAGGGATACAGTCCGTAAGCACACATGATTGTATTTCTTTATGACAAAAAAAAACAAAAACATTGTGTATCGTGACATGGCCTAAAAATATCGAGATATTAATAAAAAGGCCGTATCGCCCAGCCCCACCCTCCACCCAGGGATGGGGTCACGTCAATCTCTTTTCCTACTGTTTCTTCCCTTTTAAATACATTTTTTCGTATTCGATATTGCTTACATGTTTTATCATTAAAAATGTTAACTTCCTTTTAGTATGAATGTCACACCCAATTAAGTCAGCAATTAAAAATGAAATCCGGTATGTTTTGGTGACACATCTAATTTGGTGTGCTTCTTACATGGATCCAGAAGTAAGTCCAAATGCTGCCTCTCTCCCCCTCTAACGATGTATGGAAGTCGTGGCTCCAGCAGGTGACATTTGTTCCATCCTTGGAGGTCTGCTCCCTCCCTGGCTTACTGTCTATTCCTGTTTGGATCTCTCCTTTCTTCCCACTCCTCTCCTTGCCTCCTTCTTGTCATAATCTCCTCTTTCATCTATGTACCTGTTCCTCCGCCACGCTTCCAGAACATGTAAACCCTCCGCCTGATTTACGGACGCATCGTCCTTTGATCTCACCCAGAATTACCCCCGGCTCTTCTGACGTCCTATATTCACCCTCCGTCGCCTCGCCCCGCCGTTCCGTCGCCCGTCCTTCCGCCCGCTTTTGCCAAACCAACTGTGTTTCTCATCTTTTAATCCCCCTCCCCCCCACTCCTCGTCTAATCCCTCGCTCGGCTCTCGCCATATCAGCATCTCCAGGCTCCTTTTTCCCAGCATCACCTATAAAAAGCCTTGCTGGTGTCGAAGGATACTTAAGTCTTGCATCTTTGTCATCTCCACATGCTCTCATCAGGGTGTTGTCCCAGATCTGGAAGCAGGGGGCGGGCACACATGCGCTTAACTCTGATGTTAAGGGCCTTCAAAGCGGTGTCAAACTCCATTTAAGCTCTATTCCCAAATTGGCCAGACTGGTAAAATAATGGCATGAGAACTTCAATCAATCAATCAATCAATCAAAGTTGACTTGACGAGTCCAGTCCATAGTGGATCTAACATAATAGTGTGAGAGTCCAGTCCATAGTGGATCTAACATAATATTGAGAGAGTCCAGTCCATAGTGGATCTAACATAATAAAGTGAGGGTCCAGTCCATAGTGGATCTAACATAATAAAGTGAGGGTCCAGTCCATAGTGGATCTAACATAATAAAGTGAGGGTCCAGTCCATAGTGGATCTAACATAATAGTGTGAGAGTCCAGTCCATAGTGGATCTAACATAATATTGTGAAAGTCCAGTCCATAGTGGATCTATCATAATAGTGTGAGAGTCCAGTTCATAGTGGATCTAGCATAATAGTGTGAGAGTCCAGTTCGTAGTGGATCTAACATAATATTGAGAGAGTCCAGTCCATAGTGGATCTAAAATAATAGTGTGAGAGTCCAGTCCATAGTGGATCTAACATAATAAAGTGAGGGTCCAGTCCATAGTGGATCTAACATAATAGTGTGAGAGTCCAGTCCATAGTGGATCTAACATAATAGTGTGAGAGTCCAGTCCATAGTGGATCTAACATAATATTGTGAAAGTCCAGTCCATAGTGGATCTATCATAATAGTGTGAGAGTCCAGTTCATAGTGGATCTAGCATAATAGTGTGAGAGTCCAGTTCGTAGTGGATCTAACATAATATTGAGAGAGTCCAGTCCATAGTGGATCTAAAATAATAGTGTGAGAGTCCAGTCCATAGTGGATCTAACATAATAAAGTGAGGGTCCAGTCCATAGTGGATCTAACATAATAGTGTGAGAGTCCAGTCCATAGTGGATCTAACATAATAGTGTGAGAGTCCAGTCCATAGTGGATCTAACATAATAAAGTGAGGGTCCAGTCCATAGTGGATCTAACATAATAGTGTGAGAGTCCAGTCCATAGTGGATCGAACATAATAAAGTGAGGGTCCAGTCCATAGTGGATCTAACATAATAGTGTGAGAGTCCAGTCCATAGTGGATCTAGCATAATAGTGTGAGAGTCCAGTTCGTAGTGGATCTAACATAATATTGAGAGAGTCCAGTCCATAGTGGATTTAAAATAATAGTGTGAGAGTCCAGTCCATAGTGGATCTAACATGATAGTGTGAGAGTCCAGTCCATAGTGGATCTAACATAATAAAGTGAGGGTCCAGTCCATAGTGGATCTAACATAATAGTGTGAGAGTCCAGTCCATAGTGGATCTAACATAATAGTGAGAGTCCAGTCCATAGTGGATCTAACATAATAGTGTGAGTGTCCAGTCCATAGTGGATCTAAAATAATAGTGTGAGAATCCAGTCCATAGTGGATCTAACATAATAGTGTGAGAGTCCAGTCCATAGTGGATCTAACATAATAGTGTGAGAGTCCAGTCCATAGTGGATCTAACATAATATTGTGAAAGTCCAGTCCATAGTGGATCTAACATAATATTGTGAGAGTCCAGTCCGTAGTGGATCTAACATAATAGTGTGAGAGTCCAGTCCATAGTGGATCTAACATAATATTGTGAGAGTCCAGTCCGTAGTGGATCTAACATAATAGTGTGAGAGTCCAGTCCGTAGTGGATCTAACATAATAGTGTGAGAGTCCAGTCCGTAGTGGATTTAACATAATAGTGTGAGAGTCCAGTCCATAGTGGATCTAACATAATAGTGTGAGAGTCCAGTCCATAGTGGATCTAACATAATAGTGTGAGAGTCCAGTCCATAGTGGATCTAACATAATAGTGTGAGAGTCCAGTCCATAGTGGATCTAACATAATAGTGTGAGAGTCCAGTCCGTAGTGGATCTAACATAATAGTGTGAGAGTCCAGTCCATAGTGGATCTAACATAATAGTGAGAGTCCAGTCCATAGTGGATCTAACATAATATATATATTATGTTATATAGCCTATCTGGGATTAAACAAAATAAATAAATAGATACAAAATCTTCCATTGTAGGAATCAAATCCCTAATTTGTCATTTCCACGTATTAATCCTGCGTAACTCAACACACCATAGAGCTCACTACCAAAATGTCAAACTTCTTTTCTCGCCTCATCCTTGTTTACTTAATGACATCGCTCATTCCGATGGCGGGGAGGATTAAAAATTAATTTAATTTGTTCGATGCCAGCCTCGCGTTCAACCCTCCCGCGTAAACACTCCACGTGTGTATTTACCAGGAGCCGGCAAGCGAAGGCTTGTTTTGTGCTCACAGTGCGCGACACACGTCCGTTTGCGCTGGCCCAATTGTCAACATTGTTTAGGTTCCCCCACATCTTTTATTTCAAAGGCTTCCCGAACACAACTTCCTTCATCCCTCCTGAGACACTCGAATACACTCTGACGTCTACAACACCTCATCGCACTCAGTACACGTGCATGCACTAAATTACCGTATTTTCCGGACTATAAGGCGCACTTAAAATCATTTAATTCTCTCAAAAATGTGCGCCTTACAACCCGGTGCGCCTAATGTACAGAATAATTTTGGTTGTGCTTACCTTAAAGGCCTACTGAAAGCCACTACTACTGACCACGCAGTCTGATAGTTTATATATCAGGGGTCACCAACGCGGTGCCCGCGGGCACCAGGTAGCCCGTAAGGACCAGATGAGTAGCCCGCTGGCCTGTTCTAAAAATAGCTCAAATAGCAGCACTTACCAGTGAGCTGCCTCTATTTTTTAAATTTGATTTAATTACTAGCAAGCTGGTCTCACTTTGCTCGACATTTTTAATTCTAAGAGAGACAAAACTCAAATAGAATTTAAAAATCCAAGAAAATATTTTAAAGACTTGGTCTTCACTTGTTTAAATAAATTCATGAATTTTTTTGCTTTGCTTCTTATAACTTTCAGAAAGACAATTTTAGAGAAAAAATACAACCTTAAAAATTATTTTAGGATTTTTAAACACATATACCTTTTTACCTTTTAAATTCCTTCCTCTTCTTTCCTGACAATTTAAATCAATGTTCAAGTAAATTTATTTTTTTTATTGTAAAGAATAATAAATACATTTTAATTTAATTCTTCATTTTAGCTTCTGTTTTTTCGACAAAGAATATTTGTGAAATATTTCTTCAAACTTATTATGATTAAAATTAAAAAAAAATATTCTGGCAAATCTAGAAAATCTGTAGAATCAAATTTAAATCTTATTTCAAAGTCTTTTGAATTTCTTTAAAAAAATGTTGTTTTGGAAAATCTAGAAGAAATAATGATTTGTCTTTGTTAGAAATATAGCTTGGTCCAATTTGTTATATATTCTAACAAAGTGTAGATTGGATTTTAACCTATTTAAAACATGTCATCAAAATTCTAAAATAAATTTTAATCAGGAAAAATTACTAATGATGTTCCATAAAAAGATTCGAATTAGTTAGTTTTTTCTTCTTTTTTTCAGTTGAATTTTAAATTTTAAAGAGTCGAAATTGAAAATAAACTATGTTTCAAAATTTAATTGTCATTTTTTTCGTGTTTTCTCCTCTTTTAAACCGTTCAATTAAGTGTAAATATCATTAATTATTAATAATAACATAGAGTTAAAGGTAAATTGAGCAAATTGGCTATTTCTGGCAATTTATTTAAGTGTGTATCAAACTGGTAGCCCTTCGCATTAATCACTACCCAAGAAGTAGCTCTTGCTTTCAAAAAGGTTGGTGACCCCTGTTATATATCAATGATGAAATCTTAACATTGCAACACATGCCAATACGGCCGGGTTAACTTATAAAGTGCAATTTTAAATTTCCCGCTAAACTTCCGGTTCAAAACGCCTTTGGAGGATGACGTATGCGCGTGACGTCGCGAGGTCCACGGAAGTGTTTGGACCCTATTGGACACAATACACAGAGCTCTGTTTTCTTCCACAAAATTCCACAGTATTCTGGACATCTGTGTTGGGGAATCTTTTGCAATTTGTTTAATGAACAATGGAGGCTGCAAAGAAGAACGTTGTAGGTGGGATCGGTGTATTAGCGGCTGGCTGTAGCAACACAACAAGGAGGACTTTGTTGGATAGCAGACGCTAGCGCCGGTGACCTCACCTTGACTTCCTATGTCTCCGGGCCGCCGACCTCATCGTCGATCGCTGGAACGCAGGTGAGCACGGGTGTTGATGAGCAGATGAGGGCTGGCTGGCGTAGGTGGAGCGCTAATGTTTTTATCACAGCTCTGACGAGGTCCCGTTGCTAAGTTAGCGTCGTTAGCAACAGCATTGCCAGGCTTCGACAGGCGGCACAGCATTAACCGTGTATTTACATGTCCAGTGTTTGGTTCGGTGTCTCCTGATAGTAGTATTGTTGATCTTCTGTCTATCCTTCCAGTCAGGGATTTATTTATTTTGTTTCTATCTGCATTTAAGACAGATGCTATCACGTTAGCTCATGCTAAAGAGCTTCGTCGATGTATTGTCGTGGAGATAAAAGTCACTGTGAATGTCCATTTCGCCTTCTCGACTCTCATTTTCAAGAGGATATAGTATCCCAGGTGGTTTAAAATACAAATCCGTGATCCACAATAGAAAAAGGAGAGAGTGTGGAATCCAATGAGCCAGCTTGTACCTAAGTTACGGTCAGAGCGAAAAAAGATATCTCTTGAACTGCATTCTAGTCCGTCACTCTAACGTTCCTCATCCACAAATCTTTCATCCTCGCTCAAATTAATGGGGTAATCGTCGCTTTCTCGCTCCGAATATCTCTCGCCCCATTGTAAACAACGGGGAATTGTGAGCAGCACTACCGCTTGTGACGTCACGCTACTTCTGGTAGGGGCAAGGTTGTTTTTTTTATCAGCGAGCAAAAGTTGCGAACTTTATCGTCGATTTTCTCTACTAAATCCTTTCAGCAAAAATATGGCAATATCGCTAAATGATCAAGTATGACACATAGAATGGATCTGCTATTCCCGTTTAAATAAAACAAATTCATTTCAGTAGGCCTTTAAAAAAGAACATTTTGAAGTGCGTCGAGGGTAGGAAAAAAAGAGATTTATTTAAGAAGGTAGCTAAGGAAATTGAGAAGGCCGGCCGGCTTCATAGGGACTTCCGGACGAAATACGAATGAGATGAAAGAGAAGGACACGGGTGTATTAAAGGTGAATAATAAAACATACACAAACCTCTTCATGCTGCATTGGTGCACTCCAAACTCTTTTATTCCACACAACTGGCAAGATAGTGCAGAACAATAGCAACCTTCATCTGGAACAGTATGGACCGGATTCAAAACTCCTTCCATCAGTCCACAGAGCCTTTTGAAGACATTCGAATATTTTGTCTCCAAAAATCCATTTGAAACAACTCTCTGCCGCCATTCAGGTAGTGGCGTCATGTTCGTAGCACAATCTACAATCATTGCATGATGCTGTCTACTATTTAACATCGGCATAGCCATTAGATACATGATATTTGTCACCTGTGCCAAAAATACAGAGCTTGGCTGTTGACTTCTAAGGAGCCGCAAGGATGCCTTGTTTGGTGTGACGTCATCGCTCAACCGGAAAAGCAATACATTTATCCACTCTAAAAGGAAATAGGCGCCCCCCAGTGTACAGGAGGTACACGGCGCGGGATGTTAATCGAAAACCCAGTGTATCAATTCCTTGGAATCGCTTGTTATTTATTCCAACGGTTCTTTTATCGATCCTTCCAGGTAGGGTTGTACGGTATACCAATCCCTAAAATATTGTTTTTCAGCGTTGGCTCAGGAACCCTGTGGATTTATTTTTGATCCAATGAATTGTGGTTGATTGACATTAAAGGTCAAATGTGTCAATTGGTTCCTTCTTATCTAAAAAAAAAATCAGCACTAACCTCAGCCAGTTTATGTCAGGTTCAAACCACGATGACATCTATTAAACAGACAAGAAGCAAGGAATTAAACAGAGACAGGATTCAATTTTACTGAATGGGGAGTGTCGTGCCACGCTCTTACGAAAGGTTGCACGCTTCCTCTTTTATTTGGAGTTTCCCTGATTACATGGCAACAGCTGTTTCTAAAGGGAGGGGGGGTCGTAAACAGCCGTCGCCCTTGGTCACAAAACAGTTGAAAGAAAAGATGCCTGGAGCTGGCGTCAGGTCCCGCTTCCTCTCCGCTTTGTACATCTCGGGTCCTGTGGATCACAATAGATCAAAGAAACCGACACCTTCACGTCGCTTCCCATCGTACACAGTGGAGTTGTACAAGCCTTTTTGCTTGGTAAGATCAAAGACAGCCGGGAACTCATGGAAACACAAAGTTTTGTGATAACTTCGAGACAATTATTCTGACGGTTTATATTTAAAAAAAAAGTTGGATCAAGAACCCTATTGATTTTGTAAAGTATACAGTATTGTAGTTCGAGGATTGGAGTTGTACGGTATATCGGTACTAGTATAGTACCTCGATACTGATTAAATCATATTCGGTACTATACTGCCTCTAAAAATGATTTTTTCCCATTCTTGCTTGATGTACAGCTTAAGTTGTTCAACAGTCCGGGGGTCTCCGTTGTGGTATTTTAGGTTTCATAATGCACCACACATTTTCAATGGGAGACAGGTCTGGACTACAGGCAGGCCAGTCTAGTACCCGCACTCTTTTACTATGAAACCACGCTGTTGTAACACTTGGCTTGGCATTGTTTTGCTGAAATAAGCAGGGGCGTCCATTATAGGTGTTTGAATCTTAGTAGATCAGGCCCTCAAAGTTCAAACTGTTTCTTAAAACAGATCATGTCAGTACACTGCTAGAGTTTTTAGCTTAATGTGTTCATAATTTAATTGCACATACTGATATACTGAAAGTTTTAAGGGTTCCACACGAATGTTTTAAATTAAAGTATAGTTTTGAACATACATTTTTAGCCTTTTTCTTGAAACAAACAGCAAACAGCAAATTGGGTCAATACTAGGAATATAACAATGTGAATAATTGATATTAGTCCTAATTATATGAGGCAACTCTAAATGTTAGGAAAAACGTTTTAGAAAGTCGTAACTTTGCAAGTAAAATCTTACTGTGCCAAAAAAACTTTTTTAAAAAAGTCATAATTTGGTGAGACAAATCAAAATTAAAACATTTTATAAAAAGTTTTATTTTTACCAGAAAAATCTGAATGTAATTATGTTTTTTTATTTTTTTTTTTAAACGTAATTTTGCCAGAAAATTCCAAATGTGGAAAAATAGAAATTTAAGTCAAAATTTGCTCGGACAATTCAAAGGTTATATATAAAAAAAAGTTTAAGTTAAACTTTTGCGAGAAAATCTAAATGAAAAAATCTTTAAAAATCTTACATTTGCCAGAAAAAAAGTCGTAATTTTGCAAGAAAATGCTAAATGTTATGGGAAAAAAGCAACAAGGAAGAAATATTTAAGTTTTATTTCGATCAGGTTAAAACATTTTTTTTTTTTTTAAACCGTGACAAAATGTGAAAATATCAATATGAGAATAATGTATTTTTTAAAATGATTTTAGGATGTGGTCTTAGAAGAACATTTTTAAAAACACTAACGTTTTAGATGATTTTTATTTTTAAATGTCTTCAAAACATGTACTTTACAAGTTATAGTGTTACAAAAAAAGTCAGACATTTTAAGAAAAAAATCAAAAGTCCAAATGTTACATAAAACAGCCCGAAATTATTTTCAGACATTTTCAGAAAATGTCCTAATATTACAAGTTTCATTATTGCAAAAATGTTTTAAATTGTATTTATTTTCTAAGGCATAACACTATTGGAATACATTTCAAATCAAAATGAAATAATTTATAAAAAGTTGTATTTTTACCGGAAAAATCTGAATGTAATCTTTTTTTTAAACGTAATTTTGCCAGAAAAATCCAAATGTGGAAAAAAAAAATTTAAGTCAACATTTCCTCGGAAAATCCAAAGGTTGTAAAAAAAAAAAAAAAAAAAAAAAGGTTTAAGTTAAACTTTTGCGAGAAAATCAAATGAAAAAAGTATTTTTTAATCTTAATTTTGCCAGAAAAATCCTAACGTTACAAAAAGGTTTCTTTTAAAAATCGTACAATATTTTTGCAAAACAAATTGAAATGTTATAAACCAGTTTTAAAAAGTCGTAACTTTGCAAGAAAATGCTAAATGTTATGGGAAAAAAGCAACAAAAAAAAGGTCACAAGTTTTTGGCAAGAAATATGTAAGTTTTATTTCGATCAGGTTAAAACATTTTTTTTTTAAACGTGACAAAATGTGAAAATATCAATATGAGAATAATGTATTTTTTAAATGATTTTAGGTTGTGGTCTTAGAAGAAAATTTTTAAAAAGACTAACGTTTTAGATGATTTTTATTTTAAAATGTCTTCAAAACATGTAATTTACAAGTTATAGTGTTACAAAAAAAAGTCAGAAATTTTAAGAAAAAAATCAAAAGTCCAAATGTTACATAAAACAGCCCCAATTTCTTTTCAGACATTTTCAGAAAAAGTCCTACTATTACAAGTTTAGGTACTGATTTGATCGCAAAAAGCCGCTGCCTGACCAGGGCTCAGAAAATCTGCAGAGACTCCTCCCACCCCCTCCAAGGACTGCTTTCACTGCTGGACTTTAGGAAGAGGTTCCGCAGCCTCCGTAGCAGAACCTCCAGGTTCTGTAACAGCTTCTTCCCTCAGGACGTAAGACTCTTGGGAATTGAGGGGATACTCAATTCCCCCCAAAAATGGATTAACTCGCTGGAATACAAAGACAATATTACATACATCCATAAACCTGGATGCATATGCAAAAGTGCAATATATTTATCTGTACAGTAATCTATTTATTTATATCTGCACCTTATTGCTTTTTTATCCTGCACTACCATGAGCTAATGCAACGAGATTTTGTTCTTATCTGTACTGTAAAGTTCAAATTTGAATGACTATAAAAAGGAAGTCTAGTCTACTGCAAAAATGTTTTGAATTGTATTTCTTTTTCTTTTTTTTTTAAAGGCATATCACTATTGGAATACATTTCAAATCAAAATGAAATAATTTATAAAAAGTTGTATTTTTACCGGAAAAAATCTGAATGTAATTTTTTTTTTTTAAATGAAATTTTGCCAGAAAAATCTAAATGTGGAAAAAAGTTTTTAAAAAAAGTCAAAATTTTGCTCGAAAAATCCAAATGTAAGAAAAAAATAAAGTTTAAGTTGTACTTTTGAGAGAAAATCTAAATGAAGAAACATTTAAAAGTCTTAGTTTTGCCAGAAAAATCCTAACGTTACAAAAAGGTTTCTTTTAAAAATGGTACAATATTTTTGCAAAACAAATTGAAATATTATAAACAAGTTTTAAAAAGTCATAATTTTGTAAGAAAATGCTAAATTTTATGGGGAAAATAGCAACCAAAAAAAAGGCCACAAATTTTTGCCAAGAAATATCTAAGTTTTATTTCGATCAGGTTAAAAAACGTGACAAAATGTGAAAATATCAACATGAGAATAATGTATTTTTTAAATGATTTTAGGTTGCGGTCTTACAAGAACATTTTAAAAACCCTAACGTTTTAGATGATTTTTAATTAAAAATGTCTTCAAAACATGTAATTTACAAGTTATAGTGTTACAAAAAAAAGTCAGAAATTTTAAGAAAGAATTTTAAGTTTAAATGTTACATAAAACAGCCCCAATTTATTTTCAGACATTTTCCAAAAAAGTTCTAATATTACAAGTTTCAGTATTGCAAAAATGTTTTGAATTATATTTATTTTTCTTTTTATTTTTCTATTTTAAGTTATATCACTATTGGAATACATTTCAAATCAAAATGAAATAATTTATAAAAAGTTGTATTTTTACCGGAAAAAATCTGAGTGTAATTTTTTTTTTTTCAAAAAAATTTTTTCCAGAAAAATCTAAATGTGGAAAAAAAAAGTTTTAAAAAAAGTCAAAATTTTGCTCGAAAAATCTAAATGTTGTAAGAAAAAAAAAAAATTAAGTTGACTTTTGAGAGAAAATCTAATTGAAGAAACATTTAAAAGTCTTAGTTTTGCCAGAAAAATCCTAACGTTACAAAACGGTTTCTTTTAAAAATGGTACAATATTTTTGCAAAACAAATTGAAATATTATAAACAAGTTTTAAAAAGTCATAATTTTGTAAGAAAATGCTACATTTTATGGGGAAAAAAGCAACCAAGAAAAAGGCCACAAATTTTTGCCAAGAAATATCTAAGTTTTATTTCGATCAGGTTAAAAAACGTGACAAAATGTGAAAATATCAACATGAGAATAATGTATTTTTAAAATGATTTTAGGTTGCGGTCTTACAAGAACATTTTTAAAAACACTAACGTTTTAGATGATTTTTAATTAAAAATGTCTTCAAAACATGTAATTTACAAGTTACAGTGTTACAAAAAAAAGTCAGAAATTTTAAGAAAAAATCTAAAGTTTAAATGTTACATAAAACAGCCCCAATTTATTTTCAGACATTTTCCGAAAAAGTCCTAATATTACAAGTTTCAGTATTGCAAAAATGTTTTGAATTATATTTCTTTTTCTTTTTCTTTTTTTATTTTAAGTCATATCACTATTGGAATACATTTCAAATCAAAATGAAATAATTTATAAAAAGTTGTATTTTTACGGGAAAAAATCTGAGTGTAATTTTTTTTTTCAAACAAAATTTTGCCAGAAAAATCTAAATGTGGAAAAAAAAGTCAAAATTTTGCTCGAAAAATGTAAATGTTGTAAGAAAAAAAAAATAATTAAGTTGACTTTTGAGAGAAAATCTAATTGAAGAAACATTTAAAAGTCTTAGTTTTGCCAGAAAAATCCTAACGTTACAAAAAGGTTTCTTTTAAAAATGGTACAATATTTTTGCAAAACAAATTGAAATATGATAAACAAGTTTTAAAAATTCGTAATTTTGTAAGAAAATGATAAATTTTATGGGGAAAAAAGCAACCAAAAAAAAGGCCACAAATTTTTGGCAAGAAATATCTAAGTTTTATTTCGATCAGTTTAAAAAACGTGACAAAATGTGAAAATATCAACATGAGAATAATGTCTTTTTTAAATGATTTTAGATTGTGGTCTTACAAGAACATTTTTAAAAACACTAACGTTTTAGATGATTTTTAATTAAAAATGTCTTCAAAACATGTAATTTACAAGTTATAGTGTTACAAAAAAAAGTCAGAAATTTTAAGAAAAAATCTAAAGTCCAAATGTTACATAAAACAGCCCCAATTTCTTTTCAGACATTTTCCGAAAATGTCCTAATATTACAAGTTTCAGTATTGCAAAAATGTTTTGAATTGTATTTCTTTTTATTTTTATATTTTAAGGCATATCACTATTGGAATACATTTCAAAT
The DNA here is from genome assembly GCF_033978785.1 of Entelurus aequoreus. Classification (NCBI taxonomy): domain Eukaryota; kingdom Metazoa; phylum Chordata; class Actinopteri; order Syngnathiformes; family Syngnathidae; genus Entelurus; species Entelurus aequoreus. The sequence goes on along the minus strand of NC_084741.1, from coordinate 72,128,541 downwards.
CAAAATGAAATAATTTATAAAAAGTTGTATTTAAAAAAAAAAAAAAAAAAAAAAATATTTTTTTTATAATGTCCTGCCCAGCTTCTCAGGCAAATCATATAAGATAAAACGTTTTATTTTTACCGGAAACAATCTAAATGTAATTTTTTTTTTTCCAAACAAAATTTTGCCAGAAAAATCTGAATGTCGAAAAAAAAAGTTTTAAAAAAAGTCAAAATTTTGCTCGAAAAATCTAAATGTTGTAAGAAAAAAAAAAAATAATAAGTTGACTTTTGAGAGAAAATCTAAATGAAAAAAAATTTAAAAGTCTTAGTTTTGCCAGAATCAATCAATCAATCAATCAATCAATCTGAGCCGAGGATGTCGTTGTGGCTTGTGCAGCCCTTTGAGACACTCATGATTTAGGGCTATATAAATAAACATTGGTTGATTGATATCACTGTAAGCAAAATGATACCGCATGCTCCAAACATACTTATATTGTAGACATCTTTAGACTAAGTGTAGGAGCCCCACTTACTAGTTGTGTGGGTGTATGATTGGCCACCTCAGCACTGCACTGATTGGTGGTGGGTGTGATGTATTCATGAAGTTAAGTGCATACACCTGTGGTGCGCCTGGCATGGATAATGGTGGCAGGGTGGACTTGGGAAGAGACTTTTTTGTCCGTCGTCGTCTTTTATCGTCTTCTACATCATAACAGTCTTTTTCCATCGTTTTGGTGTGTCGGCCCACTCTTTCGTCTTCCTCGTTCATCGATACAAAGTAAGTGCCTGTTTCTATTCTACATGTAACACCCACTTAACACCCACATGTAGGAATACCACCAGTCTGGCGCTCATTGAGTTGCCTGAGTCTGCGGCGGTGTTTAGAGGAACTTTAACATTTATACGCCGCAATACCAAGGTTGTTTTTTAAATAAACAAACAACGGACACAATTAGGGATGCAACGATAAACTGTATGAATGATAAACCGCGGTAAACTCCAGATGGTTAGTATAAGCCAGGGATGTCAAAGTCAAGGCCCGCGGGCCAGATCCGGCTCCCGAATGAATGATCTATGGCCCCCAGGATGATATATATATATATATATATATATATATATATATATATATATATATATATATATATATATATATATATATATATATATATATATATATATATATATATATATATCCAGCTTCTCAGGCAAATCATATAGTTGATGTAGATGCCCATATCGACTGTTCAGATTTACTTCACAAAAGAGAAGTGTAGGATACTTCTCTTGTTGCCTTATTTGTATTCGCTTGATTCCCCTCGGGGTGATGGATGGCTGGCAGCGCTTCATAGTAGCAGTCAACCTCCAGGGCCCCAACTCCATCCCCACCCCTCTGTTGCTCATAGCAGCAGTCGACCTCCAGGGCCCCAACTCCCCCCCCTCTGTTGTGAGTTGTCGTGATTAAATGTAACATGTTTTTGTGTGCATGGGTTTTTTCCCACTCCAGACTAGGCCCCCATTGTATTTTTTTACTCATCTTCTTCCCCAGCATTTTACCTTTTTCTCATCTTTTTACGGGGCGCCTTTGGCGTTCCTGTTCCCTGTACACTGTTTGTTTGTCTAATCTTGAACGGGTTTGTGCTGAAAACATAGTTTCGTTGTACTTGTGCAATGACAATAAAGTCCTATCCTATCCTATCCTATTTGGCTTTATTAAAAGTATTTATATTATCATTTGGTGCAGCCGGGCCGGAGCAGGAGGGGATAGAAAGAGGGAAAAAAGGAAGAAAGTGGGGGAAATTGTGGGGACAAGAGGGGGATAAGACAGAGAGACAAGAACAACAGCAAACACAACAACAACAATATAGCAACATCAGCAAATATGATAAGTACAAATATGATGGTAAAAGTGATAGCAAAGAAGCAGTTAGCGAGATAAATAATAATACAGAAATGACAATGAGCATTATTACACTACAGAAATACAAATACCAATAGAAATAGCGCTATTGATAATGAACGATACCAATAATTTACCTCTATTATCAACAATACAGTTGTTCAAATGCAACAATACAAATACGTACCGATAACTAGAGATACAAAAGAATGCAGAAAAAATTGAGAGGAAGAAAGAGGAACCAACTATGTCAACCTTGTAGATTGTTATAGTAAAAATAGGTTAAGCTTTGTCAGTGTGCCATGTGTTACCCAGTTTATTCTAGAGTAACAACGTTAATATATGTTTGATGAAACGTGATTATGTGCATGAGTGTATGTATGTATATGTACAGTATGTGTATATTGATGATATTTGATTAGTATTAAAACCGGCCCGCAGGCCACAGCCGCCTGCTGTTGTTCTGCACGCACCTATAGTCCATCAGTGTTGGCGCTAGGAATTTTTAAATTCTATTATATTGTTTTTTATACAATAATCATTATCTAAAAGTGTGTTGTTATTTTTAAAAGGCATGTCACATGTTAAAATTCTGCTGTTTTGGGGGCCAAACGAACAATTTAATTCACAGGTGTCAAAGACAAGGCCCGCGGGCCAGGTACTCCATCAGTGTTGGCGCTAGGAATTTTCAAAACGGGGTCCCAGGGACCCCATCAAGTCATAAAAATGGGGTCCCACAGTAAATTCGGGGGGTTATTAGTTTGAGACCTCTGTTCAATATATTCCTGTTGTAGGCTCCTGCACCCTGCGACCCTGAGCAATGTCAGCGCGATACAAATGGCCGCCGACGAGCTTGTTCCTCGCATCTATTTTCTTGTAGCAGGTCAGCGCCTCGTCCATAACAAATGGCTTCCACATTGGAGGCAGCAGTCACGTTGCAAATGATTAACGCCTCCTTTTTTGTGTGCGTGGGCAGGTGTGTGCTCGCTGATCCCGAGTGACAGCTGATCACAGGCCATCCCACACACACACACACACACACACACACACACACACACACACACACACACACACACACACACACACACACACACACACACACACACACACACACACACACACACACACACACACACACTTGTATGTGTTACCTTCTTGAGACCTCTGAAAAATGCCTACCTCTTTAGGACCACCCTTTCTAGATATATAAAGATTTGTATTTACAACATTAATAATATATACATACTATGCAAATATAAAAAAGCGTGATGTGACAAATGAGTGGGAATTTCACAAGAAAAGGTCACAATTTCACAAAAACGTAGAATTTTGGCAGTATTATAATAAAAGTCGTAAATTTACTCAACGCAAGTCAAACTTTTTAACGGAAAACTGAACATTTGTGCAATATTATGATAAACGTTGGAATTTTACTCTTAACAGTCACAATTTTACAAGAAAAGCTTCAAATGGTGGCAATTTTATGAAAAGAGTTGAAATTTTACTCGACCAAAGTAACCATTTTATAAGAACTTTAAAACGTTGGCAATATTTTAATAATAATTGGAATTTTGCTTGGCAAAAATGATGACAAGTCATGATTTTACTCAAAAAATGTCACTATTTTACAAGAACAAAAACATTGGCAATATTGTGATAAAATACAGAATTTTATATGACAAATGTCACCATTTTGCATTAAAAAGTAATAATTTTACATTAAAAAAAGTAATAATTTTATGAGAAAATATTGTATTATTACAGTAACAGAAAGAATATGAGAAATTGTTCCCAATTTTATAAGAAAAAAGTTGACACATTGTGAGAAAAAGACTGCTTTTAGTTGTTGTCTGTAATTGGTTTTTAATCGTCATTATTTACTTCGTTAATACAGTATGTCTCTGTATACATATTTATTTGATTTTTAAAATTAATTTTGGTCAAAGGGGGCGCACTTCAATTTCTTACACACACTTGTTATTTCATATGTTGACCAGAGGGGGAGCACTTTTAAAACCGACACAATTTGAAAAGTCCCTTCTTTTTGGGACCACCCTAATTTTGATAGATTTCACCACCAGGGGTGCAAATGAGATCTCTATTTTTTTTGTTTTTTGTACTGTGCTTATGGCCGATGCAATGACAAACTAGTCACAACACAGCTGTAAAAGCTAACTGTTAATGGCCACTATAGTCTTAGTAGCGTAGTGTATTTGTTCATCCTACGGTCACATATGGGACGCGGGTTGTCTTACGTCAGCATCGGAAGTTGTAAAATCAGCTGTTCACCTGGCGGCTTTTTTCGGGGATGAACAGGGAAGTCCTTCTTTAGCTGCCGTCTTCTTTTATCATATATTGCTGCCTTTGCACCTGTCAATGTTTACTTTTGCATGCACATTAAATCAACCAAAAAAATCCTGACTTTGGAGCAATGTTCACATACTCTAGTATTGGCTCTCTATTAGATGCAATGGTTTTCCGTGTTGGGACCATGATTTATGTCCTAACTTGTTCACCGGTCCTCATATGGAAGGTACATTTCCTTGTTGATGTCTCAAGAAGGATATAAATACGAGAGAACACACACACACACACACACGCACTCTTGTATTTGTTACCTCCTTGAGACCGCGGAAAAATGCCTACCTCTTTAGGACCACCCTTTCTAGATATATAAAGATGTGTATGTACAACCTTAATAATATATACATACTAGGCAAATATAAAAAAGCTTACTGTGAAAAATGAGTTGGAATTTCACAAGAAAAACTTAGAATTTTGGCAGTATTATAATAAAAGTTGTCATTTTACTCAACGCAAGTCAAAATTTTACAAGAAAAACGGAACATTTGTGCAATATTATGATAAAAGTTGGAATTGTACTAATTAACAATCAAAATTTTGCTTGGCAAAAATTATGACAAGTCATCATTTTACTCAAAAAATGTCACTATTTTACGAGAACAACCAAAAAAAATTGGCAATATCGTGATAAAAGTCATAATTTTATATGACAAATGTCACCATTTTGCATTAAAAAGTCCTAATTTCACGAGAAAATATTGCAATATTACAGAAACGGAGATGAATAGAGAAGTCCTCCTTTAGCTGTCTTGTTTTATCATATATTGCTGCCTTTGCACCTGTCATAGTTTACTTTTACATGCACATTAAATCAACAACAAAAAAATCCTGACTTTGGAGCAATGTTCACGGACTCTAGTATTTGGCTCTCTATTAGATGCAATGGTTTTTCTGTATTGGGACCATGATTTATGTCCTAACTTGTTCACTGGTCCTCATATGGAAGGTACTTTTCCTTGTTGGTGTCTCAAGAAGGGTAGAATGACAAGAACACACACACACACACACACGCACTCTTGTATGTGTTACCTTCTTGAGACCGCGGAAAAATGCCTACCTCTTTTGGACCACCCTTTCTAGATATATAAAGATGTGTATGTACAACCTTAATAATATATACATACTATGCAAATATAAAAAAGCTTGTTGTGAAAAATGAGTTGGAATTTCACAAGAAAAACTTAGAATTTTGGCAGTATTATAATAAAAGTTGTCATTTTACTCGACGCAAGTCAAAATTTTGCAAGAAAAACGGAACCTTTGTGCAATATTATGATAAAAGTTGGAATTGTACTAATTAACAATCAAAATATTGCTTGGCAAAAATTATGACAAGTCATCATTTTACTCAAAAAAATGTCACTATTTTACGAGAACAACCAACAAAAGTTGGCAATATCGTGATAAAAGTCATAATTTTATACAACAAATGTCACCATCTTGCATTAAAAAGTCCTAATTTTACGAGAAAATATTGCAATATTACAGAAACGGAGATGAATAGGGAAGTCCTCCTTTAGCTGTCTTGTTTTATCATATATTGCTGCCTTTGCACCTGTCATAGTTTACTTTTGCATGCACATTAAATCAACAAAAAAAAATCCTGACTTTGGAGCAATGTTCACAGACTCTAGTATTTGGCTCTCTATTAGATGCAATGGTTATTCCGTATTGGGACCATGATGTATGTCCTATCTTGTTGACTGGTCCTCATATGGAAGGTACTTTTCCTTGTTGATGTCTCAAGAAGGGTAGAAATACAAGAACATACACACACACACACACACTCTTGTATTTGTTACCTTTTTGAGACCGCGGAAAAATGCCTACCTCTTTAGGACCACCCTTTCTAGATATATAAAGATGTGTATGTACAACCTCAATAATATATACATAGTATGCAAATATAAAAAAAGCTTGTTGTGAAAAATGAGTTGGAATTTCACAAGAAAAACTTAGAATTTTGGCAGTATTATAATAAAAGTTGTCATTTTACTCAACGCAAGTCAAAATTTTACAAGAAAAATGGAACATTTGTGCAATATTATGATAAAAGTTGGAATTGTACTCTTAACATCGCAATTTTACAATAAAAGCTTAAAATGTTGGCAATTTTATGAAAAGATTCGTGATTTTACTCGACCAAAGTAACAATTTTATAAGAAAACTTTAAAATGTTGGCAATATTATATTAACAATCAGAAATTATGACAAGTCATCATTTTACTCAAAAAATGTCACTATTTTACGAGAACAACCAAAAAAAATTGGCCATATCGTGATAAAAGTCATAATTTTATACAACAAATGTCACCATTTTGCATTAAAAAGTCCTAATTTTACGAGAAAATATTGCAATATTACAGAAACGGGGATGAATAGGGAAGTCCTCCTTTAGATGTCTTGTTTTATCATATATTGCTGCCTTTGCACCTGTCAATGTTTACTTTTGCGTGCACATTAAATCAACAAAAAAAACCACCTGACTTTGGAGCAATGTTCACGGACTCTAGTATTTGGCTCTCTATTAGATGCAATGGTTATTCAGTATTGGGACCATGATTTAAGTCCTAACTTGTTGACCGGTCCTCATATGGAAGGTACATTTCCTTGTTGATGTCTCAAGAAGGGTAGAAATACAAGAACATACACAGACGCACTCTTGTATTTGTTACCTTCTTGAGACCGCGGAAAAATGCCTACCTCTTTAGGACCACCCTTTCTAGATATATAAAGATGTGTATGTACAACCTTAATAATATATACATACTAGGCAAATATAAAAAAGCTTACTGTGAAAAATGAGTTGGAATTTCACAAGAAAAATTTAGAATTTTGGCAGTATTATAATAAAAGTTGTCATTTTACTCAACGCAAGTCAAAATTTTACAAGAAAAACGGAACATTTGTGCAATATTATGATAAAAGTTGGAATTGTACTAGTTAACAATCACAATTTTGCTTGGCAAAAATTATGACAAGTCATCATTTTACTCAAAAAACGTCACTATTTTACGAGAACAACCAAAAAAAAATTGGCAATATCGTGATAAAAGTCATAATTTTATATGACAAATGTCACCATTTTGCATTAAAAAGTCATAATTTTACGAGAAAATATTGCAATATTACAGAAACGGGGATGAATAGGGAAGTCCTCCTTTCGCTGTCTTGTTTTATCATATATTGCTGCCTTTGCACCTGTCAATGTTTACTTTTGCGTGCACATTAAATCAACAAAAAAAAAATCCTGACTTTGGAGCAATGTTCACGGACTCTAGTATTTGGCTCTCTATTAGATGCAATGGTTATTCAGTATGGGACCATGATTTATGTCCTAACTTGTTCACCGGTCCTCATATGGAAGGTACTTTTCCTTGTTGATGTCTCAAGAAGGGTAGAAATACAAGAACACACACACACACACACACACACACACACACACACACACACACACACACACACACACACACACACACACACACACACACACACACACACACACACAAAGCCCCCGCGGTTTCTCATCTCGCCGCCGGTTTCCGACTTTTGCCACACACCTCACCTCCTCTCTGATCCTCCTTTGTGTCGTCAACAATATCTCCATCCCTCTCTCCTTTATTTGATTTCTCCCTCGCTCCCTTTCTCATCTCATCTTGTCACAAGTTCCTGTCAAGTGAGGGAAGGGGAGAAAAAAAAAAGGGAAAATTGAGCCTTTATCTACTGAGTATGTCCCCTCCCCACACACACTCTTTTTCTTCCTTTGTATGCAGACTTTTTTTTCCCTTCCTTTTTTCTTTCTTCCATTTGCCGCACATATCAGAGAGGAGAAAAGTGATGTCTTGAAGAAGGAAAAAGAAGATGCTGAGCGTGTGTACACGGGACAACCTGTCAGGGAGAGGAGAGAAGGTGTCAAATAAGTCCTGCTCCATGTTCCTGGTCCTCGGTCCTGGAGCCTCAGAGTGTGCTTGCAGGAGCAGCTTTGCCAATTTACTATAACTCTCCCTCATCTTTTTCTTTTTTTTTTCCACACTCACTTTTTGCCCCGGCCTGCATTTCCTTCTTCAATCAAGCACCCTTTTTTTCTTTTTTTTTCTTTTACATTTTCTCTCATGTTTCCTGCACGGCTCTTATGTCATTGTATCTTGACATTTCAAAGGCATAAGCATCTTTCCTCCAAATGTAGTTTTTCCCGCTAGTCATTTACAGTGGAACCGCCAAACTGGAACAATTTGGCATTCTATAACTCTACTAACAGCCAAGTCTGGAATGGACTTGCTATGCTATGTCTTTAATTAAGAGGAAGTTGAGTGGTCTTTTTTTTTTTTTTCGGCCACTATTCATTAAGTTAAGCTCATGATTAGAGATGTCCGATAATGGCTTTTTTGCCGATATTCCGATATTGTCCAACTCTTAATTACCGATTCCGATATCAACCGGTACCGATATATACAGTCGTGGAATTGACACATTATTATGCCTAATTTTGTTGTGATTCCCCGCTGGATGCATCCAACAATGTAACAAGGTTTTCCAAAATAAATCAATTCAAGTTATGGAAAAAAATGCCAACATGGCACTGCCATATTTATTATTGAAGTCACAAAGTGCATTATTTTTTTTTAACATGCCTCAAAACAGCAGCTTGGAATTTGGGACATGCTCTCCCTGAGAGAGCATGAGGAGGTTGGGGTGAGCGGGGTTGGGGGAAGCAAGGAGGTGTATATTGTAGCATCCCGGAAGAGTTAGTGCTGCAAGGGGTTCTGGGTATTTGTTCTGTTGTGTTACGGTGCGGATGTTCTCCCGAAATGCGTTTGTCATTCTTGTTTGGTGTGGGTTCACAGTGTGGCGCATATTTGTAACAGTGTTAAAGTTGTTCATACGCCCGCCCTCAGTGTGACCTGTATGGCTGTTGACCAACTATGCCTTGCATTCACTTGTGTGTGTGAAAAGCCGTAGATATTACACAAAGGCAGTGCCTTTAAGGTTTATTGGCGCTCTGTACTTCTCCCTACGTCCGTGTACACAGCGGCGTTTTAAAAAGTCATACATTTTACTTTTTGAAACCGATACCGATAATTTCCGATATTTATCGGCCGATAATATCGGCAGTCCGATATTATCGGACATCTCTACTCATGATGCAAGAAGGTTGAGTGATCCGGACATGATTTTTACTGAATACTTTCTGTAAGTACCGTATTTTCTGGACTATAGGGTGCACCGGATTATAAGGCGCACTGCCGATGAGCGGGTCTAGTCAGGTCTATTTTCATACAAAAGGCGCACCGGATTATAAGGCGCATTAAAGGCCTACTGAAAGCCACTACTAGCGACCACGCAGTCTGATAGTTTATATATCAATGATGAAATCTTAACATTGCAACACATGCCAATACGGCCGGGTTAACTTATAAAGTGACTTTTAAAACTTCCCGGGAAATATCCGGCTGAAACGTCGCGGTATGATGACGTATGCGCGTGACGAAGTCCGAGTAACGGAAGTTATGGTACCCGTAGAATCCTATACAAAAAGCTCTGTTTTCATTTCATAATTCCACAGTATTCTGGACATCTTTTGCAATTTGTTTAATGAACAATGAAGGCTGCAAAGAAGACAGTTGTAGGTGGGATCGGTGTATTAGCAGCGGACTACAGCAACACAACCAGGAGGACTTTGTTGGAGCGCTAGCCGCGCTAGCCGCGCTAGCCGCCGACCTCACCTTGACTTCCTACGTCTCCGGGCCGCCAAACGCATCGGGTGAAGTCCTTCGTCCTTCTGCCGATCGCTGGAACGCAGGTGAGCACGGGTGTTGATGAGTAGATGAGGGCTGGCTGGCGTAGGTGGAGAGCTAATGTTTTTAGCATAGCTCTGTGAGGTCCCGTTGCTAAGTTGCTAAGTTAGCTTCAATGGCGTCGTTAGCACAGCATTGTTAACCTTCGCCAGCCTGGAAAGCATTAACCGTGTATTTACATGTCCACGGTTTAATAGTATTGTTGATTTTCTATCTATCCTTCCTTCTATCCTTTATTTTTTTGTTTCTATATGCAGTTAAAGCACGATGCTATCACGTTAGCTCGTAGCTAAAGCATTTCGCCGATGTATTGTCGTGGAGATAAAAGGCACTGAATGTCCATTTTGTGTTCTCGACTCTCATTTTCAAGAGGATATAGTATCCCAGGTGGTTTAAAATACAAATCTGTGATCTACAATAGAAAAAGGAGAGAGTGTGGAATCCAATGAGCCAGCTTGTACCTAAGTTACGGTCAGAGTGAAAAAAGATACGTCCATCGCTGTCTCTCAAGTCCTTCACTGTAACGTTCCTCATCTACGGATCTTTCATCCTCGCTCAAATTAATGGGGTAATCGTCACTTTCTCGGTCCGAATCTCTCTCGCTCCATTGTAAACAACGGGGAATTGTGAGGAATACTAGCTCCTGTGACGTCACGCTACTTCCGGTACAGGCAAGGCTTTTTTTTTTATCAGCGAGCAAAAGTTGCGAACTTTATCGTCGGTTCTCTCTATTAAATCCTTTCAGCAAAAATATGGCAATATCGCGAAATGATCAAGTATGACACATAGAATGGATCTGCTATTCCCGTTTAAATAAAAAAAAATCATTTCAGTAGGCCTTTAAAGAGGTCATATTATTATTATTTATTTGTAACTGTAAAAGACTTCCTTGTGGTCTACATAACATGTGATGGTGGTTCTTTGGTCAAAATGTTGCATGGATGATGTTTTACAGATCATCTTCAAGCCGCTTTCTGACAGTCTCTTCCGGATGCACCGTTTTGTGGGCGGTCTTATTTACGTGGCTCACCTTCGACAGCGTCTTCTCCCCCGCCATCTTTGTTGTAGCGGTGTAGTGTGCAAGGACGGGAGTGGAAGAAGTGTCAAAAGATGGAGCTAACTGTTTTAATGACTGTAGAAGTCGCTGTCTTGCGGTTCAGCACCATGGACAGAGGCGGCGACCTTTTACTCCTGCAAGCGCGCTGATCACAATCCCTTTCCACAATGACATTCAGACTTTACTTCAATCAATAACGGAGCAGCATCTCCTCATCCGTGGCTCACTAGTGCAACAACAACAAGGTCCCGTGGAAAAAAACGTCCGACCGGAACTCTCGAATAACTAAAGTTCCTTGGGTGAATAATGTAAACTCACTATACCGGTATGTTTTAGCGCTTTCATGGCGAGTTTACTGACAGATATAAGTAAGAAGTTTACACTACTTTATATTAGAAATGGCAACAGCGGAAGATGAATGTCCCATAACAAGAAGATAGAAAAAAGAAGAAGCTTATCCACTACGGTGTCGGCACACACACACACTTTTGGGACTTTTGCAGATCCCAAATACAGATCAGAAGGTAAGAAAAGTTTCTTTTGCGTAATATTGCGAAACAAAACGCCAGATAATGTCTTACCTTATACACACACCATAATAATACTCGTATGTTGAAGCACAGTACAATCCATCAAGCGGTGCGGCTTCATAGCTTACCAAAGTCGTACTAAAACACTTTGATAGATCTTTGAGCGCCGTGTGTAATGTTCTATATTTTCAATGGAACATATACAGTTTTTGTGTTGTTCACTTGAGTCATATTGCAGTCTACACGTATCTTTTATGTGTGACTGCCATCTACTGGTCACACGTATCATTTCACCATGTACCAAATAAAATAGCTTCGAGGTCGGTAAGCACACCCAATATTATCCCGCACATTAGGCGCACCCGTTTATAAGGCCCACTGT
>NC_084741.1:72099029-72106529 GCF_033978785.1 Entelurus aequoreus | reverse complement strand
AAATATATTTCAGTGAATAACTTATTGTTCAAATCTGTATATAAATATGTACATAAAGTGTTGTAATTATATTGTAAAATGGATGGATGGACGTTTAAAACAAAACTGTTATTATTAATTAGTAAGTATACATCTTTTGAGCCTTTTTAGAGAAAATCATATCATAGTAGTAAATTATGCAAATTACTCGATGTCATGGTGACCACGCCCATAGCCACGCCCCCACCGCCACAGGTATCTTGGCAGTTTATGGGAAACACTGTACCCCCTTATTTACCTATTTACCAGGCTCTATGTAAGGGCAAGAGTCCCCTGTAATAAATGTCCGGCCCCCTCAAATCAAAATGATCAAAGTGGATCTCGGGGCCTTCGATCGATCCCAACTGGACTGTTTGGTTTGTCCTAGAACACACAGGTGTCAAACTCAAGGTGTGGATACTTTACATTAGTTTTGGACGACACCACAAATTTGGGTATCAATCCGATACCAAGTAGTTACAGGATCATACATTGGTCATATTGAAAGTCCTCATGTGTCCAGGGATGTATTATAAACATATATTTAAAAAAAACAAAGAAGATGGCAAAAAATATCGATGTAATCATACATAATCACACCTGACTTCAACTGTAATGATACCAAGTACAAGAGCCTATCTAGTCGATACTGCTATGAGTACAACAATATTTTGAATCGTCACAAAATGTTTTTCTTTTTTTTTTTCGATGTCCCTGGACACATGAGAACTTAAATTATGACCAATGTATGATACTGTATACTTGGTATCGGATTGATACCGAAATTTGTGGTATCATCCAAAACTAATGTAAAATATTAAAGATGTCCGATAATGGCTTTTTTGCCGATATCCGATATTGCCCAACTCTTAATTACCGATTCCGATATCAACTGATACCGATATATACGGTCGTGGAATGAACACATTATGCCTAATTTTGTTGTGATGCCTCGCAGGATGCGTTAAACAATGTAACAAGGTTTTCCAAAATAAATCAACTCAAGTTATGGAAAAAAAAAGTGCCAACATGGCACTGCCATATTTATTTTATTTTTTTTTAACATGCCTCAAAACAGCAGCTTGGACTTTGGGACATGCTCTCCTTGATAGGGGGACTATTGTATATTGTATATACTGTAGCGTCCCGGAAGTGCTGCAAGGGGTTCTGGGTATTTGTTCTGTTGTGTTACGGTGCGGATGTTCTCCCGAAATGTGTTTGTCATTCTTGTTTGGTGTGGGTTCACAGCGTGGCGCATATTTGTAACAGTGTTAAAGTTGTTTACACGGCTACCCTCAGTGTGACCTGTATGGCTGTTGACCAAGTATGCGTGGTATTCACTTGTGTGTGTGAAAAGCCGTAGATATTATGTGACTGGGCCGCCACGCAAAGGCAGCGTCTTTAAGGTTTATTGGCGCTCTGTACTTCTCCCTACGTCTGTGTACACAGCGGCCTTTTAAAAAGTCATATATTTTACTTTTTTAAACCGATACCGATAATTTTGACACTGATACCGATAATTTCCAATATTACATTTTAAAGCATTTATCGGCTGATGATATCGGCAGTCCGATATTATCGGACATCCCTATAAAATATCCAAACAGAAGAATAAGTGATTATTACATTTGAACAGAAGTGTAGATAGAACATGTTAAAAGAGAAAATAAGCAGATATTAACAGTAAATGATTAATTAGATTAATAATACATTTTTACAGCTTGTCCCTCATAATTTTGACAAAATAATAGGTAGATAAATGACACAATATGTTACTGCATATGTCAGCAGACTAATTAGGAGCCTTTGTTTGTTTACTTACTAATTAAAGACAAGTTGTCTAGTATGTTGACTATTTTATTGAAGGACAAACTTCTTCTTTGATTGCAATAAGAAACAAATGTTTAATGTACCCAAAATTTTTTGGTTAAAATAAAGCCAATAATGCCATTTTTTTGTGGTCTCCTTTATTTAGAAAAGTATCGAAATACATTTTGGTACCGGTACCAGAATATTGGTATGAAGACAACCCTAGTCCAGTGGTCCCCAACCACCGATTGGTACCGGGCCGCACAAGAAATGTAAAATAAAGTAAATAATGATATCAACATAAAAAAGACATATGTGATATACTGTACATGATATATCAATATAGATCAGTACATAAAAAAACATATGTGATATACATGATATATCAATATAGATCAGTACATAAAAAAGACATATGTGATATACATATGTTAATATAGATCAGTACATAAAAAAGACATATGTGATATACATGATTTATCAATATAGATCAGTACATAAAAAAGACATGTGATATACATGATATATCAATATAGATCAGTACATAAAAAAGACATATGTGATATACATGATATATCAATATAGATCAGTACATAAAAAAGACATATGTGATATACATGATATATTAATATAGATCAGTACATTAAAAAGACATATGTGATATACATGATATATCAATATAGATCAGTACATAAAAAAGACATATGTGATATACATGATATATCAATATAGATCAGTACAGTCTGCAGGGATACAGTCTGTAAGCACACATGATTGTATTTTTTTATGAAAAAAAACAAAAAAAAACAACTAATTCCTTCTTCCTTCCTTTACTCCTTTCTTCCTTCGTTCTGTCTTATCTTCTTTCCTTCTTTTATTTCCTTCTTCCTTCCTTCCCTTCCTTCCTTTCTTCTTCTTTCCTTTTTCCCTTTCTTCCTTTGTTCTGTCTTATCTTCCTTCCTTCTTTTCTTTCCTTCCTTCCTTCCTTCTTACCTGCCTTCCTTCCTTCTTCCTTTCTTCCTTCTTTTCTTTTCTTCTTCCTTCCCTTTCTTCCTTCCTTCGTCTTTCCTTTCCTCCTTTCTTCCTTCGCTCTGTCCTATCTTCCTTCCTCCTTTTCTTTCCTTCTTCCTTCTTACCTTCCTTCCTTCCTTCCTTCCTTCCTTCTTTTATTTATTTCTTCCTTCCTTCCTTCCTTCCATCCCTTCTTTTATTTATTTATTTCTTCCTTCCTTCCCATTCTTCCTTCTTTCCTTTCATCCTTTCTTCCTTTGTTCTGTCTTATCTTCTTTCCTTCTTTTCTTTCCTTCTTCCTTCTTACCTACCTTCCTTCCTTTTATGTATTTATTCCTTCCTTCCTTCCTTCCTCCCATCCCTTCTTTTCTTTCCTTCTTTCTTCCTTCCTTCCATTCTTCCTTCTTTCCTTTCCTTCTTTCTTCCTTCCTTCCATTCTTCCTTCTTTCCTTTCCTCCTTTCTTCCTTCGTTCTGTCTTATCTTCTTTCCTTCTTCCTTCCCTTTCTTCCTTCCTTCTTCTTTCCTTTCCACCTTTGTTCTCTTATCTTCTTTCCTTCTTTTCTTTCCTTCTTCCTTCCTTCCTTCTTTTATTTCTTGGTTCCTTCCTTCCCTCCCTTCTTTGCTTTCCTTCTTCCTTCCCTCCCATCTTTTCTTTCCTTCTTCCTTCCCTTTCTTCCTTCCTTCTTCTTTCCTTTCCTCCCATGTTCTGTCTTATCTTCCTTCCTTCTTTTCTTTCCTTCTTCCTGCCTTCCTTTTATTTCTTTGTTCCTTCCTTCCCTCCCTTCTTTGCTTTCCTTCTTCCTTCCCTCCCATCTTTTCTTTCCTTCTTCCTTCCCTTTCTTCCTTCCTTCTTCTTTCCTTTCCTCCCATGTTCTGTCTTATCTTGCTTCCTTCTTTTCTTTCCTTCTTCCTGCCTTCCTTCTTTTATTTCTTTGTTCTTTCCTTCCCTCCCTTCTTTGCTTTCCTTCTTCCTTCCTTCCTTCCTTCTTTTCTATCCTTCTTCCTTCCTTCCTACCTGATATGAAGGAAGGTTGTTTTCGTAACATTCTTTATGCGTGACTCAAATGAGAGACTTGAATCAAGAAAAATATCGAGCTTTTTTTACAGCATCTCTCTGTACGATACTTTTGTTATGGAATGTCAATGTGGTGTCCTTCAATTCGTGTCGGTGTCTAGCAGAATTTAGGGTGAAAAAGGCTCAGCAAATTGTTGTTTTCTGTTTTTATTTAGGATTGACACAACATGCCAACTTCACTGGTTTTGGGCTTTCTACTAATGGTAACTTGAAGGAGCGTTGACAAAGTGCTGGGTACCCCAGAGTCAAGGTTATTAGCTACTTTTCTGCAAAGCGCCCATTTCACCTCCTAAAGCGTGGCTTGGCTGCCAGTAGCAAAGTAGCAGCATTGCTTGCGTCCCCAGGTAACCCTGTTAGCTTCGCCGTGACCTTGCTGCTGGAAAACTCTCCATCTAAGTCACAGGCCCGCCGCGGGAGTGCGTGGGGAGAAAAAAAAAAAAGAGGCAGTGTCGTGACTCGTGACGGGTCGAGTTTGCGCTGTTGGCTTCTGCGCTGCCGGTGGCCCCGAGGGGGGGGGGGGGGGGGCGAACATTTGGCGGCGTGATTTGGACCGAGCGCTCAATTTAGCCCGATGTGTTCAGGTGGCGCCGCGGGAGGAGGTGTTGCGTTTTTGTGTGAGGCAAAGCGCGTTTGAGGTGAGAGGTCAGGGGTGTGATAGAATGGAGGTGTGGGCGGCAGGTGAGGAAGCTGTCAGGTGTCCTCCTAATGAGAGCTGGCACATGCCCTGAGGCAGCGCGGGACAGGAAGAGAGCGTTTAAACCACCAAGACATTTTTGTGCCACTTAATTTTTCCTTTTCAAGCCATTTTTGGTCGTGTTGAAATAAAGCACGTCGAAGTTGCCGGAGAATACACTGCAAAAAGTGAAATGTAAGTAAGATGGAATATCTCAAATAAGGGTGATGTTTGCTTATTTTCTGTCTGATAAGATCATTCTTCTCACTAAGCAGATTTTATGTTAGAGTGTTTTACTTGTTTTAAGGGTTTTGCTCCTAAATGATGTCAGTAAGATATTACAGCTTGTTGCTGAGATTTGATGAGCTATATTGAGTAAAACATGCTTGAAACTAGAATATCAACTGTTGTGTCATCAACACTCACAAGTAGGGATGTCCAATAATGGCTTTTTGCCGATATCCGATATTCCAACTCTTTAATTACCGATATCAACCGATATATGCAGTCGTGGAATTAAGACATTATTATGCCTAATTGGGACAGCCAGGTATGGTGAAGATAAGGTACTTTTTAAAAAAAATAATAAAATAAGATAACTAAATTAAAAAACATTTTCTTGAATAAAAAAGAAAGTACAACAATATAAAAACAGTTACATAGAAACTAGTAATGAATGAAAATGAGTCAAATTAACTGTTAAAGGTTAGTACTATTAGTGGAGCAGCAGCACGCACAATCATGTGTGCTTACGGACTGTATCCCTTGCAGACTGTATTGATATATATTGATATATAATGTAGGAAGCAGAATATTGATAACAGAAAGAAATGGGGGGAGGGAGGTTTTTTGGGTTGGTGCACTAATTGTAAGTGTATCTTGTGTTTTTTATGTTGATTTGATTAAAAAAAAAAAAAAAAAAAACGATACAGATAATAAAAAAAACCGATACCGATAATTTCCGATATTACATGTTAACGCATTTATCGGCCGATAATATTGGCAGGCCGATATTATCGGACATCCCTACTCACAAGTATAAAATTAGTTTTTTAAAGTAATCATTTCTTATTTCAAGCATGAACACAACCATCATGACTTTGACACAAATGTGTCTCAGATGACAGCCAAATGGACTTTGCTGTTTTATTTTCAATGGAACAAGAGAAAATACGTACTCGTATAGTAGTACTCAGGTAAATTCTTCAAAATTACAATAAAGAAAAATTTGGCTGGGGGCCGGGCTATATATAATATATATATATATATATATATATATATATATATATATATATATATGTATGTATGTATGTATGTATGTATGTATGTATGTATGTATATGTATATATTAGAGATGACCGATAATATCGGCCGATATATGCGTTAAAATGTAATATCGGAAATTATCTGTATCGTTTTTTTTATTATCGGTATCGTTTTTTTTATTTTTTATTTTTTTTTATTAAATCAACATAAAAAACACAAGATACACTTACATAAGGCTGAAACGACGCGTCGACGTAGTCGACGTCATCGGTTATGTAAATACGTCGACGCCGTTTTTGTGCGTCGACGCGTCGCATAATTACGTCACACTACCGTCATGGCGGAGCGCAAAGCAGACTGTGCGAGCGAGGGGAAAAACGCACGCCAAAAGTCGTCAAAAGTGTGGGAGTATTTCAATACACAGCCTAATAATGTTGTTGTATGCACAGTGTCGAGCGTAAATGGCCTATCATAGCAGCACAACGGCTATGAACCAACATTTGAAAAGAAAACCATCAACTAGTCAATCGTCCGCGCGAGCATACGTTGTCATCATTACACAAAAACATGAATGTGTCATTTGTATCTGCTAGGGGTGTAACGTTATGTGTTTTGTATTGAACCGTTTCGGTACGGGGCTTTCGGTTCGGTACGGGGGTGTACCGAACGAGTTTCTAAGCTAAAGCTAACTTTAGCTGCTAAAGTGTTAACAAGTTGCTTTGCTCCTTCTGCGGCTGCCTCTGTCTCAGCACGCAGCATTGTCCCACCCACACAACCATCTGATTGGTACACACGCAGCATTGTCCCACCCACACAACCATCTGATTGGTACACACGCAGCATTGTCCCACCCATACAACCATCTGATTGGTACACACGCAGCATTGTCCCACCCACACAACCATCTGATTGGTACACACGCAGCATTGTCCCACCCACACAACCATCTGATTGGTACACACGCAGCATTGTCCCACCCATACAACCATCTGATTGGTACACACGCAGCATTGTCCCACCCATACAACCATCTGATTGGTACACACGCAGCATTGTCCCACCCACACAACCATCTGATTGGTACACACGCAGCATTGTCCCACCCATACAACCATCTGATTGGTACACACGCAGCATTGTCCCACCCACACAACCATCTGATTGGTACACACAAAGCATTATCAGCCAATCAGCAGTGCGTATTCAGAGCGCATGTAGTCAGCGCTTCAGCGTGGAGCAGATAGGTGTTTAGCAGGTGAGCATCAGGCAGCGGACTCTCCCCAAATGATAATAAACACCTCCCAGTCAACTACTAGTAACATCACTATGAGCCCGTTGACCTACCAGAAACTTAAACTGCAGCTCAGCTCACTCGCAGTCCTGGCTTGAGGTGAAGGCTAATTACCTCTCAGTTCCAGCCACATCGACCCCTTCTGAGCGCCTATTTTCAGCTGCTGGGAATATTGTAAACAAGAAAAGAAGCAAAGCAAGTAGACATGCTAACCTTTCTTCATTACAACTGTTAGTCACTCACTGGAATGAGTAGAATTGGTTATTGTGTACTGTGTTGGACTGGATGTTTATTTTGCACATTTTAAAAGCAATACTTAATGTTTACAGTGCTCCAGAATATTTAGATTGGCACTT
>NC_084741.1:72036529-72096529 GCF_033978785.1 Entelurus aequoreus | reverse complement strand
GTAGTCTTGTGATTTTTTTCCACACATACATATATATACATATATATATATATATTATATTACTCGCGCACTAATTGACTGAAAGAGCACGCACTTGGCGCGATGATGTCATGTTATCAATGGAGAAATGCATTTTTAGACAATATGATTAGCCTGAGCGGCTAGGAGACCCCGTGAGTAACAAGCGGTTGACTTGTTGCCTTTCCATTAAGAACAATAAATTAGTTTTTAGTATAAGTTTGCTGGTTTCAAGAAATGTAATGCCGAGCGCATATCATTATGTCAAGATAATGGCACTAGCATTTACTTCATTTAAGAATATTTTTCAACATATTGAGCAAAAAGGTCTTTTTTTTTTCTACCAAGAAAAGTACACTTGTTATTAGTGAGAATATACTTATTTTAAGGTATTTTGGGGTTCATTTAGGTTAGCTAACTTTACTTTGGAAAGTCTTGACCAGCCAAATTTTCTTGTTCTATTGGCAGATAATTTTCCTTAGTTCAAGTAAAATACCCCTCATTTTTGTATTTTTTTTTCTTGCTTATATCAGACATCTCTAGTATTTATTTGTATTATCTTTTTATTTTATTTTTTTAATACACTGTAGCACTTTGAGGTTGTTTGCTCAATGTAAATTTCTTTTTACAAATGCAATCTATTATTATTATTATTATTGCGATCTTGCACTTGAATGGATAACATGACAATATTGACCTTTTCCCGTTCATCTTAAGCAGGATTTGGAAACTTTCCGCCGCCGTCTCTTAAGGGGGAACCACGCCAGGAGTGTGTTTCCCGTACTAGTGCAGATGAGAACAAATGTCGCCGGGCTAGAGGTTGATTGAAAGAGACGAGAGACAAAATGAAAGGACGGGCGGGTGGCAGGAATAAATTGATGGAGAGAAACGACGACCGAGTCGAGGAGGCATGTCGGCGCCTCACCTGCGAGGCGCCGACAGACGGCGTGCTAATGAGATAACACACGGAACAGGAACACAAGGAAATAAATGATAGAAGACGGCGAGCCAAGAGGTGGCGCAGGACGTGACTTGGAAAGGAGGAACGGGATAAAAGGAGAGTTGAGTGTCTCATAGTCCAAACATCTCCCGAGAAGGTTTCGCCAGACTTATTACCGCCACTCTTCAGCCTGTCGGGGTCAAGTGGCGTTGACCTGTATCCCGAGTACCTTGTTGCACCTTCAGACCCGTCTCACCAAGTCGGTCATTAACAAGCGCACGCACGTCGAGTGCCTTTAGCTATAGAGCCAGAAAGTTGAGGTGAGGAGCACAAGAGAAATAAACTCACGTATTTTTCAGACCATAGATTATAAGGCGCACTGCCGATGAGCGGCTCTAATCAAGTCTATTTTCATACAAAAGGTGCACCGGATTATAAGGCGCATTAAAGGGGTCATATTATGAATTGTTTTCTAAATGTAAATCACTTCCTTGTGGTCTACATAACATGTGATGGTTAAAGTTAAAGTACCAATGATTGTCACACACACACTAGGTGTGGTGACATTTGTCCTCTGCATTTGACCCATCCCCTTCTTCACCCCCTGGGAGGTGAGGGGAGCAGTGGGCAGCAGCGGTGGCCGTGCCCGGGAATCATTTTTGGTGATTTAACCCAAAAATTCCAACCCTTGATGCTGAGTGCCAAGCAGGGAGGTATTGGGTCCCATTTTTGTACGTGTATGTGTATATAAGTATGTAGATATGTGTGTGTGTATATATGTATATATATATATTCACACATCCATTTTCTATATATATATATATATATATATATATACACTACCGTTCAAAACTTTGGGGTCACCCAAACAATTTAGTGGAATAGCCTTCATTTCTAAGAACAAGAACAGACTGTCGAGTTTCAGAGGAAAGTTCTCTTTTTCTGGCCATTTTGAGCGTTTAATTGACCCCACAAATGTGATGCTCCAGAAACTCAATCTGCTCAAAGGAAGGTCAGTTTTGTAGCTTCTGTAACGAGCTAAAGTGTTTTCAGATGTGTGAGCATGATTGCACAAGGGTTTTCTAATCATCAATTAGCCAATGAGCAAACACATTGTACCATTAGAACACTGGAGTGATAGTTGCTGGAAATGGGCCTCTATACACCTATGTAGATATTGCACCAAAAAGCAGACATTTGCAGCTAGAATAGTCATTTACCACATTAGCAATGTATAGAGTGTATTTCTTTCAAGTTAAGACTAGTTTAAAGTTATCTTCATTGAAAAGTACAGTGCTTTTCCTTCAAAAATAAGGACATTTCAATGTGACCCCAAACTTTTGAACGGTAGTGTATGTGTGTGTGTGAATGTGTATAAGTGTATACATGTATGTGTATATATGTATGTAGATATGTGTGTATATATGTATTTATAATATATATTATATATAATATATACGTTATGTATACTGTATATATTTATAATATATATATATATATATATATATATATATATATATATATATATATATATATATATATATATATATATATATATATATATAGTATTTATACTATATATATATATATACATATATATTTCTATGTTTGTATATATTTTTGCATATACAGTATGTGTGTGTGTGTATATATATTGTATTTATACATGTAAACCCTGAAACCTAAGAAAAAGAGCAAAAAGACGTAATGAGAATAAGTTGACGTTTTAAATGTAATTACTAATAATAGAATATGTCACTTATAACACAAAGGTGGCACTAAGATTGGATACATGTCTGTTGGTAGCATTTAAAAAAAAAAAAAAAAAATCTAATTATCACATACTTTTTGCCTCATTCATTACAACGCGGTTTTTTTTCTCTTTTTTCTTACATTTAAAAAAAAAAAATTAAATTTGTTTTCGACATGTTGCGGGCCAACAAAACTCGAGCCGCACTTTGGACACCCCAGGCGTAGATGCTGTCAAAGATTATGCTAACAACAACATTGCTGATAACATAAGGTAATTGTTTGAAGAACATTTCAACACTGACATCCCTGGTAATTAAAAAGAAAAAGTCATGTTCTTTGTAGCACAATTTATTTTTGAATCAGCATTGTAATTAAGACGGCTGCAAGCTAGACTTCGTTATCTTCTCACTGTACATAATCACATTGTGTGGAGTTGTGGAAAAGGATGGTAAAAAAACTAAACAAATCATGACTATGTATTGTGCAAGTCTTCTACTCCTGGTAAAAAAGATGATGTGTCAAAACAGACATCCCCACTGTGCTTTATTTTTCTGGTGCTGCTGTCATTAACCCCCATAACACTCCCAGAGTTACTTTCGCCGCAACATTTGGTACACACCCGTAGGGAACTGCCAATCACATCTGTGTAAAACCTGAGGAAGATTGTTTAAAAAAACTTGGCTGGTATTAAAGGGGAACTGCACTTTTTTTTAAAATTTAGTCCATTTATGTAAGACAAAAACATATGTTTTTCTCTTTTTTTATGCATTCTAAATCGTAAATAAACATTAGCGAAAGTCAGCTAACAACTGAGCCGAAGAGAGTCGCTCCATTCCACCTACAAAGCCCTTTTTAAAAAAACCTCATCAATGTTTTATATAAGTGCCGTAAGTATATATGTAATTTAACAGGCACATTTATAATAACGTAATATTTACCTATTTTGCTCATTTTAGGCAAACGGCGAATTTTAATTTCAGACTCCTCACAATTAGGGATGTCCGATAATATCAGCCAATAAATGCGTTAAAATGTAATATCGGAAATTATCGTGTCGGTTTTTTTATTATCTGTATCGTTCTTTTTGGTTTTGTTTTTTTTTATTAAATCAACATAAGAAACACAAGATACACTTACAATTAGTGCACCAACCCAAAAAACCTCCCTCCCCCATTTCTTTCTGTTATCAATATTCTGGTTTCCTACATTATATATCAATACAGTCTGCAAGGGATACAGTCCGTAAGCACACATGATTGTGCGTGCTGCTGCTCCACTAATAGTACTAACCTTTAACAGTTAATTTTACTCATTTTCATTCATTACTAGTTTCTATGTAACTGTTTTTATATTGTTTTACTTTCTTTTTTATTCAAGAAAATGTTTATATTTTAGTTATCTTATTTTATTATTATTTTTAAAAAGTACCTTATCTTCACCATACATGGTTGTCCAAATTAGGCATAATAATGTGTTAATTCCACGACTGCATATATCGGTTGATATCGGTATCGGTTGATATCGGTATCGGTAATTAAAGAGTTGGACAATATCGGAATATCGGATATCGGCAAAAAGCCATTATCGGACATCCCTAATCACAATGTTCACTTTTCTCTTCAACAACACTAATCAGGGCATACTTAATGAGAGGCAACGGCTACTACTTTGGGACAAATGATGATCCAGAACCTTCGATTTTTTTTTGCCTGAATATACGTATATTTTTCCATATTTTAGAAGTCGGGTGCAAAACAGATTACGTTAGTGAAACACTTAACCTCATGTAGCAGCATTGCTACGTGCTAAACAAGAAATACAAACTCCAAACATAATGAAATGTTCTCTTACTGTACAATGTCTGCTCTCACTGGGATTCTGACTGATGGGATGTTTATAGCTTCCCCTTTTAGGTGAATAATTAATCATAATCAACCTGGAGGTAATAAAAATAAAAGGTGGCCGAAAACTATCATCTTTCACGCCATCGCCTTATTTATAATCTCAAATTAACATTCACAGACTCAATATGTCAACATAGCAGCATAAGCTCGTTAGCGCTCTGTGATATGGCTAATATCGCTAATACTTGGTCAATATTCACGTCACGAGATGTACAGTTAATTAATCATTGGTTTTTAGATGTTTTTTTAGAGGGTTTTGTGGGTGGAATAGTGTACTCCAGGGGTAACAACGCGGTGCCCGCGGGCACCAGGTAGCCCGTAAGGACCAGATGAGTAGCCCGCTGGCCTGTTCTAAAAATAGCTCAAATAGCAGCACTTACCAGTGAGCTGCCTCTATTTTTTAAATTTTATTTATTTACTAGCAAGCTGGTCTCGCTTTGCCCGACATTTTTAATTCTAAGAGAGACAAAACTCAAATAGAATTTGAAAATCCAAGAAAATATTTTAAAGACTTGGTCTTCACTTGTTTAAATAAATTCATAATTTTTTTTACTTTGCTTCTTATAACTTTCAGAAAGACAATTTTAGAGAAAAAATACAACCTTAAAAATGATTTTAGGATTTTTAAACACATTTACCTTTTAAATTCCTTCCTCTTCTTTCCTAACAATTTAAATCAATGTTCAAGTAATTTTTTGTTTTTTTATTGTAAAGAATAATAAATACATTTTAATTTAATTCTTCAATTTAGCTTCTGTTTTTTCGACGAAGAATATTTGTGAAATATTTCTTCAAACTTATTATGATTAAAATTAAAAAAAAATATTCTGGCAACTCTGGAAAATCTGTAGAATCAAATTTAAATCTTATTTCAAAGTATTTTGAATTTCTTTTAAAATTTTTGTTCTGGAAAATCTAGAAGAAATAATGATTTGTTAGAAATATAGCTTGGTCCAATTTGTTATATATTCTAACAAAGTGCAGATTGGATTTTAACCTATTTAAAACATGTCATCAAAATTCTAAAATTAATGTTAGTCAGGAAAAATTACTAATGATGTTCCATAAATTCTTTTTTTAATTTTTTCAAAAAGATTCAAATTAGCTAGTTTTTTTCTTCTTTTTTTCGGTTGAATTTTGAATTTTAAAGAGTCGAAATTGAAGACAAACTATGTTTCAAAATTTAATTGTCTTTTTTTTTTTCGTGTTTTCTCCTCTTTTAAACTGTTCAATTAAGTGTAAATATCATTAATTATTAATAATAACATAGAGTTAAAGGTAAATTGAGCAAATTGGCTATTTCTAGCAATTTATTTAAGTGTGTATCAAACTGGTAGCCCTTCGCATTAATCACTACCCAAGAAGTAGCTCTTGCTTTCAAAAAGGTTGGTGACCCTTGGTGTACTCCCATTAGCTGCGTTGTTAGCCGCCTCGTACTTGCCATATTTTACGACTTAGAATGCATTAAAAAAAAAAGAGACATATGTTCATGTCTTACAGAGGGATGGCGAATTATGGGCAACATTCCAAAAAAAGTGAAAAAGTCCCCCTTTAAATAGCAGGAGTGGCACTTAGCAATGTCGTTAACAATTCGTCTAAAGCAGGGGTGTCAAACTCATATTAGCTGAGGGGCCACGTGGAGGAAAATATATTCCCACTGGTAAAATCACGGCATGATAACCTAAACATAAAGACAACTTCAGATTGTTTTCTTTTGTTTAAAAATAGCAGACACTGAAAATAGGGATGTCCGATAATGGCTTTTTGCCGATATCCGATATTCCGATATTGTCCAACTCTTTAATTACCGATACCGATATCAACCGATACCGATATCAACCGATATATGCAGTCGTGGAATTAACACATTATTATGCCTAATTGGGACAACCATGTATGGTGAAGATAAGGTACTTTTAAAAAAATAAAAATAAAATAAGAACTAAATTAAAAACATTTTCTTGAATAAAAAAGAAAGTAAAACAATATAAAAACAGTTACATAGAAACTAGTAATGAATGAAAATGAGTAAAATTAACTGTTAAAGGTTAGTACTATTAGTGGAGCAGCAGCACGCACAATCATGTGTGCTTACGGACTGTATCCCTTGCAGACTGTATTGATATATATTGATATATAATGTAGGAAGCAGAATATTGATAACAGAAAGAAATGGAGGAGGGAGGTTTTTTGGGTTGGTGCACTAATTGTAAGTGTATCTTGTGTTTTTTATGTTGATTTAATAAAAAAAAACAAAAAAAAAACAAAAAAAACCGATACAGATAATAAAAAAAAACGATACCGATAATTTCCGATATTACATTTTAACGCATTTATCGGCCGATAATATCGGGAGGCCGATATTATCGGACATCCCTAACTGAAAATGTACAAATGTTTTTTTTTACACTTTCATGATGCAGTTAATAATAATAATAATATATTTTATTTGTAAAAAGCACTTTACATTGAGCAAACAACCTCAAAGTTTAAAAAAGAAAAATATATTAACAATTAATAAAAATAAAATCTAGAACTGCCAGGCATAAATCTAAAAAAAGGCTTTTTTTAAAAAAAGAAGGGTTTTTAAGGTTTTTTTAAAAAAAAAAAGTTAATAGCATTCCATCTTCATTTGTCGATATTTATTCTTAATGAATAAATGATGTGATGATGATAATCAGTCAAATAGGTGGAACTGTGTGTAACATCATTTTAAAATGCTCCCATTGATGTTATTTTTTTAATTTTATTGTTTTAAAAAAAAATTATTATTATTATTTTTTTTTTTTTGGAGCTAACTGTTTTAATGACATTCAGACTTCAGTCAATGACGGAGCAGCATCTCCTCATCTGTGGCTCACTAGTGCAACAACAACACCGGAAATGTGTCCCGTGAAAAACCGTCCAACCGGAACTCTCTAATAACTAAAGTTCCTTGGGTGAATAATGTAAACTCACTACACCGGTAGTTTTTAGCACTTCTCATAGTTCTTTTATTGATTTTCACATCCACATTATTTTTGTATCTATCAGAATATGAAATGACTAATATCAAAATCAAATGACAGCATGTTATTCATTCAGATTCAGAATTGCGCTCACATCCCAGTCAGGATCCATGACCCAACAATCGGGGGAATGGCTTAAAAAAACAACTTAGCCTGCGTCGCTGTGCTGTTCAGTGTTCACGGCGTCGACAATGCCAAAACTCATAACATCCCAGTATAATCCGTCGGAACGGCGCCAGCAGAGCTCGGCGGGCGCATTGTTTTCTCCCGCCGCCACAAGATTTGCCAAATTTCCATGTGGATGGCAGCGGGCGATAAGAAGCAGTACAGCAAAGTGTTGCATACTTTTGCACAGCTGCTGTGTAGTCGCGTGCATGTGAGGGCTGGCTTGAAAAATATCGCTTTCATACTGCCAAGGATGGTGGTAAAACGCCGCTGTTTACCAAGGCTTTTGGGCACCATTGTGGGTTTCTGTCTCATAGTGGGCAATCACACCTGTCATGTTTGGTTTGGTGGTGCGTTTGCTGTGATGCTAGGGTTCTTCTGCCATTTCCAAACAAGTGCATTTGCAAATAGTGGACGATCATTTTTTTTTTTACTGTTGACAGCCTAAAAACGGCTAACTGGTGTGGCTAAAGTAGCGTATTTTTCGGACTATATGGTGCACTTAAAATCTTTTCATTTTCTCAAAAATCCACAGTGCGCCTTATAACCCGGTGCGCCTAAAGTAGGGAATAATTCCGGTTGTGCTTACCCACCTCAAAGCTATTTTATTTGGTACATGGTGAAATGATAAGTGTGACCAGTACACTGCAAAAAGTGACATCTAAGTAAGATGAAATATCTCCAATAAGGGTGATATTTGATTATTTTCTGTCTGATAAGATAATTCTTCTCACTAAGCAGATTTTATGTTAGAGTGTTTTACTTGTTTTAAGGGTTTTGGTCCTAAATGATCTCAGTAAGATATTACAGCTTGTTGCTGAGATTTGATGACCTATATTGAGTAAAACATGCTTGAAACTAGAATATCAACTGATGCAAATCTGTGTCATCAACCCCCACAAGTATAAAACTACTTTTTTTAAATAATAATTTCTTACTTCAAGCATTAAAAAAAAAAAATCATGATGCCTGCGCATATCATTATGTCAAGATAATGGCACTAGCATTTACTTAATTTAAGAATATTTTTCAACATATTGAGCAAAAAGGTCTCTTTTTTTTCTACCAAGAAAAGTGCACTTGTTATTAGTGAGAATATACTTATTTTAAGCTATTTTTGGGTTCATTGAGGTTAGCTAATTTGACTTGTTTTGGAAAGTCTTGACAAGCCAATTTTTCTTGTTCTTTTGGCAGATAATTTTGCCTAGTTCAAATAAAATCCCCCTAATTTTTGTAATTTTTTTTTCTTGTTTTTGAACACTGACTTTTTGCAGTGTAGATGGCCGTCACACATAAGAGATGCGTTTAGACTGCAATAGGACTCAAGTAAACAACGCAAATTTGATATTTTCCATTGAAAATATAGAACATTACACACGCCGCTCAAAAAAAAAAAATGTATATATGTATATATGTACAGTATGTATATATGTATAGGTGTACATATGTATATGTATGTATGTGTACATATGTATACATATATATGTAAATATTATAATTTTAATGATATATTATTTATATACACTACCGTTCAAAAGTTTGGGGTCACCCAAACAATTTAGTGGAATAGCCTTCATTTCTAAGAACAAGAATAGACTGTCGAGTTTCAGATGAAAGTTCTCTTTTTCTGGCCATTTTGAGCGTTTAATTGACCCCACAAATGTGATGCTCCAGAAACTCAATCTGCTCAAAGGAAGGTCAGTTTTGTAGCTTCTGTAACGAGCTAAACTGTTTTCAGATGTGTGAACATGATTGTTTTCTAATCATCAATTAGCCTTCTGAGCCAATGAGCAAACACATTGTACCATTAGAACACTGGAGTGATAGTTGCTGGAAATGGGCCTCTATACACCTATGTAGATATTGCACCAAAAAGCAGACATTTGCAGCTAGAATAGTCATTTACCACATTAGCAATGTATAGAGTGTATTTCTTTCAAGTTAAGACTAGTTAAAAGTTATCTTCATTGAAAAGTACAGTGCTTTTCCTTCAAAAATAAGGACATTTACATGTGACCCCAAACTTTTGAACGGTAGTGTACATTATATACATTTTCAACCCGCAGCTCCTGCAGGGAGCAAACTCGTCCAAAAGATGGCGCAAACAATAACACGCCTTTTCATTGTCTCTGTCAATGTAATATGAAAACCATTTTGGAAAAAAGTCGAGGCTAATAGTCCGAAAAATATGCTATGTCGATGTCTAGCTCTAAGTTATTGCTAGCGAGTAAGACCAGGGGCCGTACTTATCAAGCTTCTTAGAGTGCCATTTTACACTTAAGTCCTGAGAATTTGCGAAACTTAGTCCTACTCTCAAACTTAAGAATAAAAGCTTTTTATCAACGTTCTTAAGTCTAAGAATCACTCCTACTCTCCACGATATTTAAGAGACCTTCAGAGATGTCTTAAGTGGTTAGGAGTTGCCAGCAGGGGGTGGCACTGAGGCGAGAGAGACGTGCGCGAACATTCAGGGAGCGGAACGATGTTCTGGATTTGTTTGATGACGAGCAGCTGATCAAACGGTATCGTTTAGACAGAGCGGGTATTATTTTTGTCACAGATTTAATACTTTTCGATTCCATGTTGATTTCTGCATGTGTCTGCAGTGGGCTAGTATATATAGAGCCACCCACACCAGTTGAATTGGAAAGAAAATGTTATGAGAGTAGCGTATGTGTGTGGCCGTGAGGTGAGTGACGTCAGTGAGTGTGTGGGCGAGAGAAGAGAGGGAGCGGTAGCGTGAGTGCCGGCGGGGACTAGTTTGTTTTGTATTATTTTGTAGTTTATTGTCAAAATATACACTCCCATTGTCCACTTAAATATTTCCAAGATATTTCTTTATTCTTAGACAACAGATTCCCTTCCGTGATTGCTCATTTCTATGGACACAGAAATGACGTCACCTAAAATTGCGTTTACGGCACATAGTAATGTCGTAATTCAGCTCTGAGTGTGACACTTAAGATTCAGTCCTACACTTCGCTGAAAGTGTGAGTAAGACGCTTGATAACTAACTTTGAAGTGCAGCTTTCAGCGAAGAATTTATTTACTCTTAAGTCAACTCTTAGCAGACTTCTTAGGAGTTATTCTAAGAAGCTTGATAAGTACGGCCCCAGATGTTTTGGGCGGATCTCACGGGATTCAACTAGCTTAAATGTTTACTCGCAACTTAAAGCATAACAAAAAAGTTTCTATCTCACAACACTCCTTAGCGGAAGTACCACTGCCTGTTCTTTGGTCCCATGAAAACAATATGCTAAGCCAACCACACCAAATTTTAATTTGTGTGAATTCAGCCCTAGTTACCAAGAAAAAGTATCGGAAAGTTTCTTTTTCGAGTCGAGCCAAGAATTTCCATAATGTTCCCCCGTCTGCATGCATAAGTGAGGCCTAATTAGAAGACGGAACCCTCAAGGATGTTATGCAAAGGTCAGAGTTACCATGACCTCACAAACTACATTTAAAAAAAGATATATATATTTCCCGTCATCTCAAGAATGAAGCTGAATAATAGAGAAGGCAGAACAGGTCGACACATAAAACGGCGAGGCGGCGTCGGCAACACTGCGACGACTGATAAATTAAAGATTTGTATCTCAAATCTGGCGGCGAGAAGAAGAGATGTTGTGGCTGAGCGTCGGCGATAAAGAGCGGGCTATTCCGGAAGGACACAAAAAAAAGTTTGGAAGTAAGAAGGGCAGATAAAAAGAGGTGTAACAATGTCACAATATCCTTAGAAGAGTTGTATTATCATGAGGTGTTTTTGTCTCGCAGGAAAAACTGATGGATTGTTCCTAAGAACAGAAAAGGTTAATAAGTAAGAATGGTCTCCATGGAGCTTCTTTGTCCAGATAGATCACTTTGGCCTTTAGTCCACGCCAGGTCATATCATATTTCAGCTTTTAAGATAAATAATGAAATGGTTCCCGACTAGTTCTTTATTCTGGCTCTTTGTGAGCTTTTCGTTGCTGGCTTTGCGTGTGCTGACAGTGTTTTTATACAGTCTGGAGATTATGTCAGTTCACCTATTTGGGTTAAAAATATTTTTTGCAATAATTATAGTTTGCAAATGATGTGTTGTTGTTGAGTGTGGTTGCTGTCTAGAACTCGGCAGAGTAACCGTGTAATACTCTTCCATATCAGTAGGTGGCAGCCGGTATCTAATTGCCTTGTAGATGTCGGAAACAGCGGGAGGCAGTGTGCAGGTAAAAAGGTGTCTAATGCTTAAACCAAAAATAAACAAAAGGTGAGTGCCCCTAAGAAAAGGCATTGAAGCTTATGCTAGGTTCACACCAACGGCGCTTTAAAGCGGCGTTATAGCGTAACAAAGCCTGATTAAAGCGTGAGGGTCCTAATGGATCGTGGGAAAGCTTGTAGAGAAGCGGGACATGCGGCAAGTTCGCCAAAAAATTTTAAACGATTTAAAAAAATTCTGCGCTCTGTCAAGAATGGAATAAAGCGCCGAGAGCGTATAAAAGCGTGAAAAAGCGTGACAAAGCTCAGCAAAATTTACTAAAAGCGTAGGAAAGCTTAACAGATCTTGGTTCAAAGCGCGGACCCCAGTCTACAACTACAAATAGGAAGTGACTGTGATATTGACTAGTGACATTGAAACTTTTATGTAAAACCAACACAGGATTACAAATCCATTCTCTTTTGCATCGTTGCCTTTTTTATACGATGATCATTGTTTCTGTACTTCTGCTGTTTGATGTTGCAGTTTGACATTACTGTCTATCATTTTTCTGTATGAAAATGTTAATAATAAAGACAATATGTTACGTTTTATAAAAGAAATGCCTTTTATTATTTCAACCAGCATAAGAAATGAAAGATAGATATTTATTAAAATGACAAAAATAAAAGAAATGAAGATATAAAACATAATATAACGGGGAAAAAAAGAGAAATAAAAAATATAAATGAATATAAAAAATGTGTGGATAATTGCCTTTTATTATTTTCAACTAGCATAAGACATGAAAGATAGATATTTATTAAGATGACAAAAATAAAAGAAATGAAGATATAAAACATAATATAACGAAAAAAAAGAGAAATTGAAAAAAAAAATGAATATAAAAAATGGGTGGATAATTGCCTTTTATTATTTTCAACTAGCATAAGAAATGAAAGATAGATATTTATTAAGATGACAAAAATAAAAGAAATGAAGATATAAAACATAATATAACGGGAAAAAAAAGAGAAATTAAAAATATAAATGAATATAAAAAATGGGTGGATAATTGCCTTTTATTATTTTCAACTAGCATAAGAAATGAAAGATAGATATTTATTAAGATGACAAAAATAAAAGAAATGAAGATATAAAACATAATATAACGGGGGAAAAAAGACAAATTAAAAATATAAATGAATATAAAAAATGTGTGGATAATTGCCTTTTATTATTTTCAACTAGCATAAGAAATAAAAGATAGATATTTATTAAGATGACAAAAATAAAATAAATGAAGATATAAAACATCCTAGTCACGTCCGTTGTGTCCTTGGGCAAGACACTTCACCCTTGCTCCTGATGGCTGCTGGTTAGCGCCTTGCATGGCAGCTCCCACCATCAGTGTGTGAATGTGTGTGTGAATGGGTGAATGTGGAAATACTGTCAAAGCGCTTTGAGTACCTTGAAGGTAGAAAAGCGCTATACAAGTATAACCTATTCATCATTTATATTTATCATTTAAAACATAATATAACGGAAAAAAAAGAGAAATTGAAAAAATAAATGAATATAAAAAATGTGTGGACAACAGTATACTGAGTTTTTCACATTTTTTTCTTATTTTTGTTGTAACAATGCACAACAGAGCTTGATAATCGTGTCAGAGCCTGATTTAAAGCGTCAGGATCGCATCAAAGCGTAATAAAGTTCAATAAAGCGTAAAAAAACATATCAAAGCGTATCAAAGCGTATCAAAGCGTGAGGAACGGTAACAAAGCGGCAACTAATTCGTATCAGAGCGTATCAGAGAGTATCAAAGCATAACATTACTTCAGAGATCGGGATATTCGTGGAAAAATTGACAAAAATGACGGCGCTTTGCTCGCCGCTTTGAAGCGCGGCAAGCGCCGTTGGTGTGAACCAGGCATTTGGGATGGCTATGGAAAACAAAACTAAAACTGAACTGGGTGCAAAGTACAGAAAAACCGAATGCTGGACGACAGCAAAGACTTACTGTGGAGCAAAACAGCAAAAAGGTCCAAATAAGTCGGGGTGTGATGTGACAGGTGGTGACAGTACACCTACTTTGAGACAAGAGCTATATTGATGCATGCTTGGTTATGCTTTAAAGTCATATCCAACAATTGTGACAACGACTTGTTACTGTCAACTGAGTTTCGTTTTTTAATGATTTCTGCTGGTGGTGTGCCTCCGGATTTTTTCGACGCAAAAAATGTGCCTTGGCTCAAAAAAGGTTGAAAAACACCGACCTAAGCCAAGAGTTTGCACAGCAATCTGCTTTAAGATGGCAAAGACAACACCACACAATATGGAGTCAGCACTACAAATCCATGCTGTCTCGTGAGGGGATTTGCAGGGTTCTTCTTTGCAAATGACATCTGCTGCGTGGTGGTTAAAATGCTTAGCAATACATGCTAGCATACGTATAATACCGATGTTCTTAAAGTTGTATACTCCTGACGCCAATGGTCTGACTTGTGGACAATTAGTAGCGGAGTCTAGCCCGGGTCTTTAACGCCGCCCTAGTGGCTCCCTGGAGCATTTTTAAAACAAGATTGAAAATGGAAAAAGATGGGGGGGGAATAAAAACTGTGGAGGGGTCGTGGTGTACGGGCCTGCCGCGGAGCGGGGTGTGGAAGGACCGGCCTCGAAGCACAGCTGGCAGGTGATTGGATTACCCAGCTGGGGCTGATCATCCAATCAGGGGAGACTGGGGCTGGAAAGTCGAGTGCGATTGCTGAGGCGTAGGACTCAATAAAACGTTGTTGAATCCTGAATTCGTGCCAGTGTGTGGTGGTCAGGAGAACCCACTAGAGCAGTGGTCCCCAACCTTTTTGTAACTGCGGACCGGTCAACGCTTGAAAATTTGTCCCACGGACCGGGGGGTGAGGGGGGAATAAAAAATAAATTTATTTTTTATTTTTTATTTTTTATTTTTTATTTTTTTCATAAAAAAAATACAATCATGCGTGCTTACGGACTGTATACCTGCAGACTGTATTGATATATATTGATATATAATGTAGGAACCAGAATATTAATAAACTGTTTTTTTGGGTTGGTGCACTAATTGTAAGTGTATCTTGTGTTTTTTATGTTGATTTAATAAAAAATAAAAAATAAATATATATTTTTTTGAATTTTAATTTCTTGTGCGGCCCGGTACCAATCGGTTTACGGACCGGTACCGGGCCGCGGCCCGGTGGTTGGGGACCACTGCCCCAGAGGGCAACCTCTACACAAACAAATGCGAGAGTTTGTTTACATGTAAAATCTTCCACTCCTTCTTTGTCTCAATTGTCCACCAAATGTTTCATGCTGTGCGTGAATCCACAAAGGTGAGCTTTGTTGATGTTATTGACTTGTTGGAGTGCCAATCAGGCACATTTGGTCAGTGCTAATCCATGCTAACATTGAAATGAAGTGAATTATATTTATATAGCGCTTTTTCTCCAGTGACTCAACGCGCTTTACATAGTGAAACCCAATATCTAAGTTACATTTAAACCAGTGTGGGTGGCACTGGGGGCAGGTGGGTAAAGTGTCTTGCCCAAGGGCACAACGGCGGAAGCGGGGATCGAACCTGGAACTCTCAAGTTGCTGGCACGGCCACTCTACCGACCGAGCTATACCGCTTATCGTATTTTTCGGGGTATAAGTCGCTCCGGAGTATAAGTCGCACCGGCCGAAAATGCATAATAAAGAAGGAAAAAAACATATAAGTCGCACTGGAGTATAAGTAGCATTTTTTGGGGAAATGTATTTGATAAAACCCAACGCCAAGAATAGACATTTGAAAGGCAATTTAAAATAAATAAAGAATAGTGAACAACAGGCTGAATAAGTGTACGTTATATGAGGCATAAATAACCAACTGAGAATGTGCCTGGTATGTTAATGTAACAAATTAAAAATTTACAAAATTTAAATTACAAATTAAACTCATGTTCACCTGACCTGTCTTGCCAAATGCATAGCTCCTCCTTTTTTTTGTTGCAAAGACTGCAAAGTGGCACTTTTATTTTATTTATTATTGAACTTGATGCAAGTTATTTGATTTACTATTGAACTTGATGCAAGTTATAACACTTTTGTTGTATTTATTATTGAACTTGATGCAAGTTATAACACTTTTGTTGTATTTATTATTGAACTTGATGCAAGTTATTTGATTTACTATTGAACTTGATGCAAGTTATAACACTTTTGTTGTATTTATTATTGAACTTGATGCAAGTTATAACACTTTTGTTGTATTTATTATTGAACTTGATGCAAGTTATAACACTTTTTTGATGTATTATTGAACTTGATGCAAATTATAACACTTTTTTGATTTATTATTGAACTTGATGCAAGTTATAACACTTATATGATTTATTATTGAACTTGATGCAAGTTATAACACTTTTGTTTTATTTATTATTGAACTTGATGCAAGTTATAACACTTATTTGATTTATTTTTGAACTTGATGCAAGTTATAACACTTTTTTGATTTATTATTGAACTTGATGCAAGTTATAACACTTATTTAATTTATTATTGAACTTGATGCAAGTTATAACACTTTTATTTGATTTATTATTGAACTTGATGCAAGTTATAACACTTTTTTTGATTTATTATTGAACTTGATGCAAGTTATAACACTTGTTTTATTTATTATTGAACTTGATTCAAGTTATAACACTTGTTTTATTTATTATTGTACTTGATGCAAGTTATAACACTTTTTTGATTTATTACTGAACTTGATGCAAGTTATAACACTTATTTATTTATTATTGAACTTGATGCAAGTTATAACACTTATTTGATTTATTATTGAACTTGATGCAAGTTATAACACTTGTTTTATTTATTATTGAACTTAATGCAAGTTATAACACTTGTTTTATTTATTATTGTACTTGATGCAAGTTATAACACTTTTTTTGATTTATTACTGAACTTGATGCAAGTTATAACACTTTTTTTGATTTATTATTGAACTTGATGCAAGTTATAACACTTGTTTTATTTATTATTGTACTTTATGCAAGTTATAACACTTTTTTTGATTTATTACTGAACTTGATGCAATTTATAACACTTATTTGATTTATTATTGAACTAGATGCAAGTTATAACACTTTTTTTGATTTATTACTGAACTTGATGCAAGTTATAACACTTTTATTTGATTTATTATTGAACTTGATGCAAGTTATAACACTTTTTTTGATTTATTATTGAACTTGATGCAAGTTATTTTACTTATTATTGAACTTGATGCAAGTTATAACACTTTTTTTGTTTTATTATTGAACTTGATGCAAGTTATTTTACTTATTATTGAACTTGATGCAAGTTATACCACAGCTGCACAGTTATTTGATTTATTATTGAACTTGATGTTATTTTATGTTATTGAGTTTGAATGTATACAACTTGATGTTACTTGATGTTCAATAAGTTTGAAAATGTTAAGCTTGGCATTAGCGTTCTGTTGGGGCGACGGGGGCAGGTGGGGCTTGAAAACTCCCCCCTTGTCCAAAGTGGGGGATGACAAAAGTTTGAGAACCACTGACGTAACATATTATGGTAAGAGTCATTTAAATAACTATAACATATAGAACATGCTATACGTTTACCAAACAATCTGTCACTCCTAATCGCTAAATCCCATGAAATCTTATACGTCTAGTCTCTTACGTGAATGAGCTAAATAATATCATTTGATATTTTACGATAACGTGTTAATCATTTCACACATAAGTCGCTCCTGAGTATAAGTCGCACCCCCGGCCAATCTATGAAAAAAAACTGCGACTTATAGTCCGAAAAATGCGGTATATATTTAGGCTAGCTGTATCATTATGCCTCATTTGTAGGTATAAAATACGGTATACAAAGCAGGCCGTACTTGACGCCCCCCTGGATGCCGTGTATGGGATTGCACGCCGGGTTTTTATTTGGTTTGATGGGTTGAAAGGATCTTATCCAAGCATTTGTCTTGTGTGGACCAGCCAACATGTCCCACAATAAAACCTTGAAAGACACACACACACACACACACACACACACACACACACACACACACTGCAGCACCGATGCAACGTGAGCAGTGATTGTCTTGTGCAGAGAATACCAGCAGAGTTTGACCTCTTGTGTCTCTCACTATCTCCGTGTAATCCTTCATTTCTTTCGGCCCCCCCTTCATGCCGATGTTCCTGCCACGTGTCGGACTCTCTCCCCCTACATGCTGTCTTTGTTTGTCTCCTATTCCTTTTATTGCTTTTATCCGTGTTATTGTTGTTTATGTTCTGTCCGATTCCCCCGCCCTTTCTCCTGTCTCGTCTTATTGCGCTATGACCTCTCTTCACCTCCTTATGTGCTTTTCATTCATGCTCCACCACATGTTTTATTTCCCTTTTCCCTGTCCTCCATCGCTCCTCCCTCATCCTCATCACCTTCCTGCCTTCTCTCTGGTGTGTGTGTGTTCTTGTATTTATACCCTTCTTGAGACACCGGCAAGGAAAAGTACCGTCCATATGAGGACCGGTGAACAAGTTAGGACATAAATAATAATAATAATAATAGATTTTATTTGTAAAAAATCACTTTACATTGAGTAAACAACCTCAAAGTGCTACGGTGTATTAAATTTTTTTTTTTTAATAAATAAAAATAAAAACATAATAAAAAAATAAATAAAAATAAAAACTATAACAGCCAAATAGCTAAAACTAGTATGCATATATCTAAAAAAAAAAGGCTTTTTTTTAAAAAAAAGAAGGGTTTTTAAGCCTTTTTTAAAAGCCTCCACAGTCTGTGGTGCCCTCAGGTGGTCAGGGAGAGCGTTCCACAGATTGGGAGCGAGTTAGGACATAAATAATAATAATATATTTTATTTGTAAAAATCACTTTACATTGAGTAAACAACCTCAAAGTGCTACGGTGTATTAAAAAAAATTAATAATAAATAAAAACAAAAAGATAATAAATAAAAATAAAAACTATAACAGCCAAATAGCTCAAACTAGTATGCATATATCTAAAAAAAAGGCTTTTTTTTTTTTTTTAAAAGAAGGGTTTTTAAGCCTTTTTTAAAAGCCTCCACAGTCTGTGGTTCCCTCAGGTGGTCAGGGAGAGCGTTCCACAGATTGGGAGCGAGTTAGGACATAAATAATAATAATATATTTTATTTGTAAAAATCGCTTTACATTGAGTAAACAACCTCAAAGTGCTACGGTGTATTAAAAAAAATTAATAATAAATAAAAACAAAAAGATAATAAATAAAAATAAAAACTATAACAGCCAAATAGCTAAAACTAGTATGCATATATCTAAAAAAAAGTCTTTTTTTTTTTAAAGAAGGGTTTTTAAGCCTTTTTTTAAAGCCTCCACAGTCTGTGGTGCCCTCAGGTGGTCAGGGAGAGCGTTCCACAGATTGGGAGCGAGTTAGGACATAAATAATAATAATATATTTTATTTGTAAAAATCACTTTACATTGAGTAAACAACCTCAAAGTGCTACGGTGTATTAAAAAAAATTAATAATAAATAAAAATAAAAAGATAATAAATAAAAATAAAAACTATAACAGCCAAATAGATACAACTAGTATGCATATATTTAAAAAAAGGCTTTTTTAAAAAGAAGGGTTTTTAAGCCTTTTTTAAAAGCATCCACAGTCTGTGGTGCCCTCATGTGGTCAGGGAGAGCGTTCCACAGACTGGGAGCGAGTTAGGACATAAATAATAATAATAGATTTTATTTGTAAAAAGCACTTTACAACCTCTAAGGGAATAAGCGGTACAAAATGGATGGATGGAAAAGCACTTTACATTGAGTAAACAACCTCAAAGTGCTACGGTGTATTAAAAAAATAAAAAGATAATAAAAAAATGTATAAAAATAAAAACTAGAACAGCCAAATAGCTAAAACTAGTATGCTTATATCTAAAAAAAAAAAAAGGCTTTTTTAAAATAAGGGTTTTTAAGCCTTTTTTAAAAGCATCCACAGTCTGTGGTGCCCTCAGGTGGTCAGGGAGAGCGTTCCACAGACTGGGAGCGGTCGCCAATTGTTCGTAGCTTTGTCCTCGGAGGTTGGGGGAGGTTGGAGGAGGTTAGCCTGTCCGGAGCGGAGGTGTCGTGTGGAAGGATTTGGGGGTAAGTAGTTCTTTGAGGTAGAGGGGGGCATTTCCATGGAGGCACTGGTGGGTTAGTAGGGAGACTTTGAATTCAATCCCGAGTGGAACAGGAAGCCAGTGAAGGGGTTTGAGAGTTGGTGTGATATGGTCATATTTCCGCACTCTCATCAGGATCCTAGCAGCACTATTCTGTATGTATTGCAGCTTCTGGATGTTCTTGCCGGGGATCCCGACAAGAAGTGCGGCCAAAACCATTGCATCTAATAGATAATGTCTCATTTGGTGGTGAAATCTATCAAAATGAGGGTGGTCTGAAAAAGGAGGGATTATTTCAAATTTAATGTGTGTCGGTTTTCAAAGTGTTACCGGTCAACATATGAAACAAGTGTGCATACAAAAAATTGCAGTGCTCCCCCTCTGGCCAACATATGTAATAAAAAGTGTGTGTAAGAAATTTAAATGTGCCCCCTTTGGCCAAAATTAATAAAGACAATAAAATAAATGTGTATGTGTAGAGACATACTGTAATAACTTGAAGTAAATAATGAAGATTAAAAACAATTACAAACAAAAAATTCAGAAAAATTAATTAAAAGGAGTCTTTTTCTCAGTGTCGACTTCTTTCTCTTAAAATTGGGAACCATTTCTCATATTCTTTGTTTCTGTAATATTGCAATAGTTTCTCGTAAAATGATTACTTTTTTTAATGTAAAATGATTACTTTTTAATGCAAAATGGTGACATTTGTCGTATAAAATTCTGACTTGTATCACAATATTGCCAATTGTTTTGTTGTTCTTGTAAAATAGTGACTTTTTTTTAGTAAAATTGACTTTTGTCATAATTTTGCTAAGTAAAATTCCGAATATTATAATGTTGCCAACATTTTTAAGTTTTCTTATAAAATTGTGACTTTTGTCGAGTAAAATTGCGACTCTTTTCATAAAATTGCCAAAATGTTAAGCTTTTCTTGTAAAATAGTGACTGTTATTGAGTAAAATTCCAACTTGTATCATAATATTGCACAAATGTTCCACTTTTCTTGTAACATTTTGACTTGCGTTGAGTAAAATGACGACTTTTATTATAATACTGCCAAAATTCCAAGTTTTTCTTGTGAAATTGTGACCTTTTTCTTGTGAAATTCCCACTCAATTTTCACAACAAAACCTTTTTTTTTTTAAATATTTGCATAGTATGTATATATTATTTATGTTGTCAATACGAATCTTTGTATATCTAGAAAGGCTGGTCCTAAAGAGGTAGGTCTCAAGAAGGGAACAAATACAAGTGTGTGTGTGTGTGTGTGTGTGTGTGTGTGTGTGTGTGTGTGTGTGTGTGTGTGTGTGTGTGTGTGTGTGTGTGTGTGTGTGTGTGTGTGTGTGTGTGTGTGTGTGTGTGTGTGTGTGTGTGTGTGTGTGTGTGTGTGAAATGAAG
Organism: Entelurus aequoreus; assembly: GCF_033978785.1. NCBI lineage: Eukaryota > Metazoa > Chordata > Actinopteri > Syngnathiformes > Syngnathidae > Entelurus > Entelurus aequoreus. The sequence continues at coordinate 72,074,961 of NC_084741.1, read as the reverse complement.
CCAATCCAAATAGGAGTTAATTGCGCTTTCCTCCTTTTTTACTGCCAGGAGTCTGGAAACGACTTTATGTTATAAGGGCATATTTTACTTTTAAAAGTGCTCCCCCTCTGGTCAACATATGAAATAACAAGTGTGTATAAAAAAAAATTGCGGTGCTCCCCCTCTGGCCAACAAATGTAATAAGTGTGTGTAAGAAATTGAAATGCGCCCCCTTTGGCCAAAACTAATAAAAACAATAAAATAAATATGTATGTAGAGACATACTGTAATAACTTGAAGTAAATAATGATGATTAAAAAACAATTAGAAACAAAAAAATCCAAAAAAATGTTGACATTTGTCATATACAATTCTGACTTGTATCACAGTATTGCCAATTGTTTTGTTGTTCTTGTAAAATTGTGAATTTTTTTTAGTAAAATTATGACTTATCATAATTTTGCTAAATACAATACCAAATTTAATTATGTTGCCAACATTTTGAAGTTTTCTTATAAAATGTTGACTTTTTTCGAGTAAAACTACAACTCTTTTCATAAAATTGCCAAAATGTTAAGCTTTTCTTTTAAAATTGCGACTGTTATTGAGTAAAATTCCAACTTTTATCATGACATTGCACAAATGTTCAGTTTTTCTTGTAACATTTTGACTTGCGTTGAGTAAAATGACGACTTTTATTATAATACTGCCAAAATTCTAAGTTTTCCTTGTGAAATTGTGACTTTTTTCTTGTGAAATTCCAGCTCATTTTTCACAACAAAACTTTTTTTTTTTTTTAATATTTGCATAGTATGTATATATTACTTATTTTGTCAATACAAATATTTTTATACCTAGAATGGGTGGTCCTAAAGTGGTAGGCAATTCTCAGAGGTCTCAAGAAGGTGACAAATACACGAATGTGTGTGTGTGTGTGTGTGTGTGTGTGTGTGTGTGTGTGTGTGTGTGTGTGTGTGTGTGTGTGTGTGTGTGTGTGTGTGTGTGTGTGTGTGTGTGTGTGTGTGTGTGTGTGTGTGTGTGTGTGTGTGTGTGTGTGTGTGTGTTTATCTCGTCAGTGAAATGAAACCAATCCAAAAAGGAGTTAATTGCGCTTTCCTCCTTTTTTTACTGCCAAGAGTCTGGAAACGACTTTATGTTATAAGGGCATATTTTACTTTTAAAAGTGCTCCCCCTCTGGCCAACAAATGTAATAAGTGTGTGTAAGAATTTGAAATGCGCCCCCTTTGGCCAAAATTAATAAAAACAATAAAATAAATATGTATGTAGAGACATACTGTAATAACTTGAAGTAAATAATGACGATTAAAAAACAATTAGAAACAAAAAAATTGAAAAAAAATGAACTAAAAGCAGTCTTTTTCTCAGTGTCGACTTCTTTCTCATAAAATTGGGAACAATTTCTAATATTTTTTCTGTTTCTGTAACATTGCAATATTTTCTTGTAAAATTATTACTTTTTATATGTAAAATGATTACTTTTTAATGCAAAATGTTGACATTTGTCATATACAATTCTGACTTGTATCACAGTATTGCCAATTGTTTTGTTGTTCTTGTAAAATTGTGAATTTTTTTTTAGTAAAATTATGACTTATCATAATTTTGCTAAATACAATACCAAATTTAATTATGTTGCCGACATTTTGAAGTTTTCTTCTAAAATTTTGACTTTTTTCGAGTAAAACTACAACTCTTTTCATAAAATTGCCAAAATGTTAAGCTTTTCTTTTAAAATTGCGACTGTTATTGAGTAAAATTCCAACCTTTATCATAATATTGCACAAATGTTCAGTTTTTCTTGTAACATTTTGACTTGCGTTGAGTAAAATGACGACTTTTATTATAATACTGCCAAAATTCTAAGTTTTTCTTGTGAAATTGTGACTTTTTTTCTTGTGAAATTCCAGCTCATTTTTCACAACAAAACCTTTTTTTTTTTTTAAATATTTGCATAGTATGTACAGGTATATATTATTTATTTTGTCAATACAAATATTTTTATACCTAGAATGGGTGATCCTAAAGTGGTAGGCAATTTTCAGAGGTCTCAAGAAGGTGACAAATACAAGAGTGTGTGAGTGTGTGAGCGTGTGAGTGTGTGAGTGTGTGTGTGTGCACTTGTCTCACCATCCTTGTGTGGACATACACTTGATAAACCACCCTTTCTGTGAGGATCTTTTGACTTGTGAGGACATTTGCCTGGTCCTCACAACTACAAAAGTAAAATATTTGTTTTACTTTGTGTGTTTTGCATTCTGAAGTGAGGTTGCAACTAGGGATGTCCGATAAATGTTTTAAAATGTAATATCGGAAATTATCGGTATCGTTTTTTTTATTATCGGTATATGTTTTTTGTTGTTGTTGTTTTTTTGTTTTTTTTTATTAAATCAACATAAAAACACAAGATACACTTACAATTATTGCACCAACCCAAAAAACCTCCCTCCCCCATTCACACTCATTCACACAAAAGGGTTGTATCTTTTTTGTTATTAATATTCTGGTTCCTACATTATATATCAATATATATCAATACAGTCTGCAAGGGATACAGTCCGTAAGCACACATGATTGTGCGTGCTGCTGCTCCACTAATAGTACTAACCTTTAACAGTTAATTTTACTCATTTTCATTAATTACTAGTTTCTATGTAACTGTTTTTATATTGTTTTACTTTCTTTTTTATTCAAGAAAATGTTTTTAATTTATGTATCTTATTTTATAAATATACTGCATATATCGGTTGATATCTGTATCGGTTGACATCAGTATCGGTAATTAAAGAGTTGGACAATATCGGAATATTGGATATCGGCAAAAAGCCATTATCTGACATCCCTAGTTGCAACTCTCTTCTCCCATCTAGGGCTAGATATATATGTTTTCATCATTCTAGCTATAGTGGAAAGGGGGGCCCTCACAACCCACTAACCAAACGTGGGTCCACACAAAGTAGGCAAGACATGTATGTGTGTGTGTGTTTATCTCGTCAGTGAAATGAAACCAATCCAAAAAGGAGTTAATTGCGCTTTCCTCCTTTTTTACTGCCAAGAGTCTGGAAACGACTTTATGTTATAAGGGCATATTTTACTTTTGCAGCGTAAAAAGATGAACGAGGCGCTGGAGCAATACGTCTAAATGGATCAACGGTAATTAAATAGTGTGATTAAAAGACGCGGCAAAGTCCGGGGTGATGCTCGTGGACAATTTAGAGCGGCTCAGAAAATATGTTTCGTATGGTTTGTGTGACGCGCGTTATTGTATTTGGACGCCGCGTTGTTGCTGGTTTTAGGATGGGGAATTAATTATTCAACTTGTCTTCTGAATGCAACGCAAAGAAGACGGGCTGCTATCTTTTAATCGGTTTAACAAGGACTTGGATTTGTTCTTTTTCAGAGCATGGGGCTAAAAATGTGTCCAGGGGCCGAAAGTCGACTGATTTTAAAGTAGCAATATATATAACCTATACCTATACCGTATTTTTCCGACTATAAGGCGCACTTAAAATCTTTTTTTTTCCCTCAATAACCGCCTTATAACCCGACCTCGAAGCTATTTTTTTTGGTACATGGAGTATTGATAAGTGTGACCTGTAGATGGCAGTCACACATGAGAGATACGTGTAGACTGCAATATGACTCAACTAAAAAAAACAAAACATTTTATATGTTTCATTGAAAATATAGAACCTTACACACAGCGCTCAAAAACGTATCAATGTTTTAGTACGACTTTGGTAAGCTATGAAGCCGCACCGCTTGATGGATTGTACTGTGCTTCAACATACGAGTAATATTATGGTGTGTGTATAAAATAAGACATATTATCTGGGGTTTTGTTTCACAATTTTATGCAAAAGCAACTTTTCTTACCTTCTGGTACCTGCTGATCTGTATTTGGGATCTGCATAAGTCCTGGAAAATTGTAATCTTTGAAGACACCGTAGTCGATAAGCTTCTTCTTTTTCTCTAATCTTCTTATGTTATTTATCCTACGCTGTTGTCATTTCTAATATAAAGTAGTGTAAAGTTCTTACTAATATCTGTCATTAAACTCGCCATGAAAGCGCTAAAACATACCGGTGTAGTGAGGTTACATTATTCACTCAAGGAACTTTAGTTATTAGAGTTACTGGTTGGACGGGTTTTCACGGCACACATTTCGGGCAGATGACCATTATCGGACATCCCTATTTCCGATATTACATTTTAAAGCATTTATCGGCCGATAATATCGGCAGTCCGATATTATCGGACATCTCTACACAAAAGTATTGAAAAATGGTACATTGAGTACCAGTATCAATTACAATGAAATGGTACCCATCCCAACATGTGCATGTATTTAAAAAAAATCATAAATTCAATCAAGCTGTGGCCTTATTGTCCTAATGTATCAAATATGTGGAGCACTGTGAACCTCCAGTCCACATTTAAGTCCAAGTTACTACCAGACATCCCAATTGAAGTTGTTTCGAAAGCACAACTTACTTTTTAATAACATTCCTGTAAGCAGTTCCCTCGTGTTGCACACCTCAGACGTGCGACATGACGAACAGGCAAAGTTTCACTTTAAAAAGGTCACATTTCAAAGCACTAAAAAAACCCAACACATTTTTGGAAAAAGGGCTTCAGATGTGAACGTTTTCCATTTCTCTACAAACCTTGGCATGTCAATCTTTCTCTCGTGCAGACACACTAATCCAAGTGTCCGAATAAAGGTGTGGTGTTTATTAAGAAGACGTTTTTAAATCAGCAGTCTCTGATGAATTGTCCTGTCTGAGTTGGTGATGTGATGGCAGCCGCGCTGGTGGGGAAATGAATGGTCTTGCATTAATGCATGGGCAGCAATTTTAGCATTTGGAATAGCACAAGTCTATATTTCATGCTCACTTATCTCATCTCACTTTTTTTTTTAATACAGTATATCTTATTTATTTATTTACTTATTGACTTTCAGCTTTGTGGTTTTTCGGCGAATTGTAAATCTATACGAGCTGTGCACTGACAATAAATGTAGGTTTACTTTATAAAAGATAGTTGCTTGAAAGTTGAGCATTTGGAAGGAAACACTGTTTTTTTTATTGGATTATTAACATATACAGTCCAGAAATACAAACACATATTTTTCCACCTCTAAACAAGTAACCTACTAAAATATATATATAACACCCCGGGTCCCGACTCTGGACAGCCAGCACTTCATCCATGGCCCCCGGACCTGTGCACCCCCTTCCACAAGGGAGAGCGGTGCAGAAAAGAAAAGAAACGGCAGATCAACTGGTCTAAAAAGGGGGTCTATTTAAAGCAGGGTTGTCCAAACTTTTTCCACTGAGGGCCGCACACTGAGCGGGGGCCATTTTGATATTGTTTATTTTAAAAACCAATACAATATATGTATAAAAAAATATACATTCAGGCCTCCACTCAGGCTTGATCCTGGGGTTTTTACCAAAGGGTTTAGGTAAAAAAAATATAAAAAATGTCATTATTTAGTATTATTATTCAAGGTCTAAATCTCCTGGGGCCGTACTTATCAAGCTTCTTAGAATGACTCCTAAGAAGTCTGCTAAGAGTTGACTTAAGAGTAAATAAATTCTTTGCTGAAAGCTGCACTTAAAAGTTAGTTATCAAGCGTCTTACTCACACTTTCAGCGAAGTGTAGGACTGAATCTTAAGTGTCACACTCAGAGCTGAATTACGACATTACTATGTGCCGTAAACGGAATTTTAGGTGACGTCATTTCTGTGTCCATAGAAATGACCAATCACGGAAGGGAATCCCTTGTCTAAGAATAAAGAAATATCTTGGAAATATTTAAGTGGACAATGGGAGTGTATATTTTGACAATAAACTACAAAATAATACAAAACAAACTAGTCCCCGCCGGCACTCGCGCTACCGCTCCCTCTCTTCTCTCGCCCACACACTCACTGACGTCACTCACCTCACGGCCTCACACATACGCTACTGTCATAACATTTTCTTTCCAATTCATTAATTAGGCAACTAATTTGAAACTGGTGTGGGTGGCTCTATATATACTAGCCCACTGCAGCCACATGCAGAAATCAACAAGGAATCGAAAAGTATTAAATCTGTGACAAAAATAATATCCGCTTTGTCTAAACGATACCGTTTGATCAGCTGCTCGTCATCAAAAAAAACCTAACATTGTTCCGTTCCCTGAACGTTGGCGCACGTCTCTCTCGCCTCAGTGCCATCCCCTGCTGGCAACTCCTAACCACTTAAGACACCTCTGAAGGTCTCTTAAATATCGTGGAGAGTAGGAGTGATTCTTAGACTTAAGAACGTTGATAAAAAGCTTTTATTCTTAAGTTTGAGAGTAGGACTAAATTTCGCAAATTCTCAGGACTTAAGTGTAAAATGGCACTCTAAGAAGCTTGATAAGTACGGCCCCAGATCAACATTAGGTCTAGCTGTCAATATAAAGTGTTTTTTCAAGATTTAAGTTCTTTTTGTCAAAGAAAACCCATTTTTTTATAGAAAAAACACAAAATATGCAATATTTTCCCCCAATAACATTTTAAAGTGGAATATTTGAGATTATATAATAATTGGAGCTCGTAGCATAACTCATAACATTAATTCATTATTATTTTTTGAGCAATGACACTTAAAAAAAAACAAGTCCCACTAAAATTATTGGGGATCCAAAAGGGTCCTGCTCAGTAAACTATTACAAAATAAATCATGCTTTTTTTTTTTTACTTTTTAACACAATAGTCTCAAGATCAATTTCAGACTTATCCGTCAATTATACATTTTATTGTTGTTTCTGTTTTTTGTTTGTTTGTTTTAGGCCCTTCTTTAAACAAAACAGCTTAGTTTTTTATATGGCAGACACAAAATATTTTCCCCAAAAAATATTCCAAAGTGGAATATTTAATGTGACGTAATTGGAGCTTTGAATAGGTCAATAATTCATAATGACATTGATTTTGATTCATTATTATTTTAAAAAAAAAGAAACAGCCTGCATGGCAGCTTTGTGTTATTAGAGTAAACATTGCAACATGTTCTTGTTACATTTCACCTGTTTGCTCTTTTATACCACTTTTTATGGTTTTAATTTTTTGAATCGTATTTTTAGAATGTGCCGCGGGGCCGTTAAAAAATTACCTGCGGGCCGCAAAGGGCCCCCGGGCCGCACTTTGGACACCCCTGATTTAAAGGCTAGAGTATACAAATGAGTTTTAAGATGGGACTTAAATGATTCTACTGAGGTAGCATCTCTAACTGTTACCGGGAGGGCATTCCAGAGTATTGGAGGCTCAATACAAAACATAAAAGCAACTTCCATAAAATGTAAATTCACTTATGCTAGGTTCACACCAACGGCGCTTTGACGGCGCTTTAAAGCGGCATGCAAAGCGGCGTTATAGCGTAACAAAGCCTGATTAAAGCGTGAGGGTGCTAATGGATGGTGGGAAAGCTTGTAGAGAAGCGGGACATGCGGCAAATTCGCCAAAATTTTTTAAACGGTTTAAAAAAATTCTGCGCTCTGTCAAGAATGGAATAATGCGCCGAGAGCGTATGAAAGCGTGAAAAAGCCTGACAAAGCTCAGCAAAACTTGACTAAAAGCGTAGGAATAACAGATCTTGGTTCAAAGCGCGGACCCCAGTCTACAACTACAAATAGGAAGTGACTGTGATATTGACTAGTGACATTGAAACTTTTATGTAAAACCAACACAGGATTACAAATCCATTCTCGTTTACATCATTGCCTTTTTTATACGATGATCATTGTTTCTGTACTTCTGCTGTTTGATGTTGCAGTTTGACATTACTGTCTATCATTTTTTTGTATGAAAATGTTAATAATAAAGACAATATGTTACGTTTTATAAAAGAAATGCCTTTTATTATTTTCAACTAGCATAAGAAATGAAAGATAGATATTTATTAAGATGACAAAAATAAAAGAAATGAAGATATAAAACATAATATAACGAGGAAAAAAAAGAGAAATTGAAAAAATAAATGAATATAAAAAATGGGTGGATAATTGCCTTTTATTATTTTCAACTAGCATAAGAAATGAAAGATAGATATTTATTAAGATGACAAAAATAAAAGAAATGAAGATATAAAACATAATATAACGGAAAAAAAGGAGAAATTTAAAAAATAAATGGATATAAAAAATGGGTGGATAATTGCCTTATTATTTTCAACTAGCATAAAAAATGAAAGATATATATTTATTAAGATGACAAAAATAAAAGAAATTAAGATATAAAACATAATATAACGGAAAAAAAAGAGAAATTGAAAAAATAAATGAATATAAAAAATGGGTGGATAATTGCCTTTTATTATTTTCAACTAGCATAAGAAATGAAAGATAGATATTTATTAAGATGACAAAAATAAAAGAAATGAAGATATAAAACATAATATAACGAGGAAAAAAAAGAGAAATTGAAAAAATAAATGAATATAAAAAATGGGTGGATAATTGCCTTTTATTATTTTCAACTAGCATAAGAAATGAAAGATAGATATTTATTAAGATGACAAACAAAAGAAATGAAGATATAAAACATAATATAACGAGGAAAAAAAGAGAAATTGAAAAAATAAATGAATATAAAAAATGGGTTGATAATTGCCTTTTATTATTTTCAACTAGCATAAGAAATGAAAGATAGATATTTATTAAGATGACAAAAATAAAAGAAATTAAGATATAAAACATAATATAACGAGGAAAAAAAAGAGAAATTAAAAAAATAAATGAATATAAAAAATGGGTTAATTGCCTTTTATTATTTTCAACTAGCATAAGAAATGAAAGATATATATCTATTAAGATGACAAAAATAAAAGAAATGAAGATATAAAACATAATATAACGAGAAAAAAAAAGAGAAATTAATGAATATAAAAATTGTGTGGAAAACAGTATACTGAGTTTTTCAAATTTTTTTCTTATTTTTGTTGTAACAATGCACAACAGAGCTTGATAATCGTGTCAGAGCCTGATTTAAAGCGTCAGGATCGCATCAAAGCGTAATAAAGTTCAATAAAGCGTAATAAAACGTATCAAAGCGTGATTTAAAGCGTATCAAAGCGGGATCAAAGCGTGAGGAACGGTAACAAAGCGGCAACTAATTCGTATCAGAGCGTATCAGAGCGTATCAAAGCATAACATTACTTCAGAGATCGGGATATTCGTGGAAAAATTGACAAAAATGACGGCGCTTTGCTCGCCGCTTTAAAGCGCGGCAAGCGCCGTTGGTGTGAACCAGGAATAGGCATTTAGGCTCCTATGGGGCCCGCTCCAAAGTGTTCCCACAATTGTCCAAAATGTTTGCGTATCCTGGAGCGTTCAAAGTTCCTTTCACCAGAACTAAGGGGCCGAGCCCAACTCTTTGGAAAAACAACCCCGCACCATAATTCCTCCTCCACCAAATTTCACACTCGGCCCAATGCAGTCCGAATTGTAGCGTTCTCCTGGCGACCTCCAAACCCAGACTGGTCCATCAGATTGCCGGATGGAAAATATTGATTAGTGATCAGGACACCTGATTCTGATCATTTGGATGGGTGGCCAAATACTTTTGGCAATTTAGTGTGCTTCTAAATATGAACGTGTTTACACACTAATTCCACAGAAACAAACTTTCCATTGTTCTTTTTGTTCACGTCGTCCCCCGCTCTCATCCATCCTACTTTTGTTTATTCACACCGCCGCTGTCTGAGGTTCTTTTAAAGATTTATAGCGGCCGACTGCGCCGTATACAATGATTATCGTCCGTGCCGGCCCGAAAGCGATCTTTGATGGCGAGTGGGTTGCAGCCAGCGAGCTGTTAACAAACTGCTATTGAGCGGGGGGGGGGGGGACAAGAAAGTAAGCGGTGGGCAATGTGTTCCAAAGGGAGGGGGGGTGTAGAAAATGGGATTGCGGGCTACTGTAGCGTTACACTATCTTAGGTAGTGGAAATATGAGGATGTCGGTGCATACGGCGAGGTTCGCACAGTGAATTATAGGAGTGTGTGCGCACTGCAAAAAGTCAGTGTTCAAAAACAAGACAAAAATATACAAAAATGAGGGGTATTTTATTTGGACTAAGCAAAATTATCTGCCAATAGAACAAGAAAATTTGGCTTGTCAAGACTTTCCAAAACAAGTCAAATTAGCTAACTTCAATGAACCCAAAAATAGCTTAAAATAAGTATATTCTCACTAATAACAAGTGCACTTTTCTTGGTAGAAAAAAAGAGACCTTTTTGCTCAATATGTTGAAAACTATTCTTAAATGAAGTAAATGCTAGTGCCATTATCTTGACATAATGATATGCGCTCGGCATTACATTTCTTGAAACCAGCAAACTTATACTAAAAACTAGGGATGTCCGATTAACTGCCGATATTATCGGCCGATAAATGCTTTAAAATGTAATATCGTAAATTATCGGTATCGGTTTCAAAATTATCGGTATCGGTTTCAAAAAGTAAAATGTATGACTTTTTAAAACGCCGCTGTGTACACGGACGTAGGGAGAAGTACAGAGCGCCAATAAACCTTAAAGGCACTGCCTTTGCGTGCCGGCCCAGTCACATAATATCTACGGCTTTTCACACACACAAGTGAATGCAATGCATATTTGGTCAACAGCCATACAGGTCACACTGAGGGTGGCCGTATAAACAACTTTAACACTGTTGCAAATATGCGCCACACTGTGAACCCACACCAAACAAGAATGACAAACACATTTCACACAACATAAACACAACAGAACAAATACCCAGAACCCCTTGCAGCACTAACTCTTCCGGGATGCTACAATATACACCCCCACCCCACTTCAACCCCGCCCCTCCAACCCCGCCCACCTCAACCTCCTCATGCTCTCTCAGGGAGAGCATGTCCCAAATTCCAAGCTGCTGTTTTGAGGCATGTTAAAAAAAATAATGCACTTTGTGACTTCAATAATAAATATGGCAGTGACATGTTGGCATTTTTTTCCATAACTGGAGTTGATTTATTTTGGAAAACCTTGTTACATTGTTTAATGCATCCAGCGGGGCATCACAACAAAATTAGGCATAATAATGTGTTAATTCCACGACTGTATATATCGGTAATCGGTAATTAAGAGTTGGACAATATCGGAATATCGGCAAAAAAGCCATTATTGGACATCTCTATTAAAAACTAATTCATTGTTCTTAATGGAAGACAACAAGGCAAGCGCTTGTTACTCTCGGGGTCTCCTAGCCGCTCAGGCAAATCATATGGTCTAAAAATGCATTTTTCCATGGATAACATGACATCATCGCGCCAAGTGCGTGCTCTTTCAGTCAATTAGTGCGCATATATACAGCCCGGCCCCCGGCCAAAAATATTTGAATTGTAATTTGGAAGAATTTATCTGAATGTGCATGAACTATTTCTGTTCAAAATTGTTAGAAATGTTAAATGTTTAAATATTAACTGTCAGTTTACTGTACTGTGCCAACTGTACTACTATATGAGTACCTATTTTCTATTGCTTCATTGGAAATAAAACAGCAAAGTCCATTTGGCTGTCATCTGTTTTAATTGAGACAAAAGTGTGTCAAAGTCATGATTTTTTTTTTCATGCTTGAAATAAGAAATGATTACTTTAAAAAAGTAGTTTTATACTTCACCATACCTGAGATTTGATGACTCAATATAGCTCATCAAATCTCAGCAACAAGCTGTAATATCTTACTGAGATCATTTAGGACTAAAACACTTAAAACAAGTAAAACACTCATAAAATCTGCTTAGTGAGAAGAATGATCTTATCAGACAGAAAATAATCAAATATCAGCCTTATTTGAGATATTTCATCTTACTTAGATTTCAGTGTGCTGCCAGGGACTCTTGGTTGCTTTCATTGTGCTTCTCCGAGGGGAGGCTGTGGCGTGACCCTTTTGGATCTTGGCGAGCATCACCGTGTGCTGTGAACGCCTCGTGTTTCTCTTGTCATGTCGACTGGGCCACTGTGTCCCTGTTGGCAAGCCAACAATGGAAAACATTAACCGATGACGCAACACTGCAGACTGCAACTACATTATTAGGGCTGTACAGTACGAAGGGGAGTCACATGACCCCATTTTAAACATGACAAATGGAGGGGGGCGGGGGCACTATTCACTTTAACCGCCAGATGGCAGTAGAGTGTTGAATATCTTAAAATGTCTTTTTTTCTGGCAATTCCAATGGTGACCGCAGTGGCAGGTGCTATGCAGAGTGGCGCTTTCCATCATTTTCAGCAGACTGCATTGACAAATGAAAAACCATGAACCCAGGAATTGGGGCCAAATTTATACTATACCAGACCTGGGCAATTATTTTGACTCGGGCGCAAAATTTCGAGAAAAAAACATTTTTAGGAACACTAATACAAAACCTCACAATAATGCCTGATTGAATGCTAAAAACGTTATGATAGACAGCCTTAAAAAAACACAATGGAATTTTATTTTTTTTTTTACTGAATGAGACACCCAGAATGTACATGAAAATAAAGAATGTGGGGTTTACAATATTAACTATGAAGGATAAAACACTGAATATTGACAACATATGAACGTCACACCCTCTCTCCATCCACATATTTTACAATGAAGCGAAACGCAACAAAAATGCAACAAACACAGCAAAATATGAACGCAAAGGGTAAAAAAAACCCCACCTAGAATCTGATATATCTGATATATCACTAAGCTTTAGAACTTTGTTGTAAAAATCTCCTTCCGCATTTCAGGCTGGCCGTTGTTGCATTTGACCAGTATTCCCTCTCAGGGAATTAAAGTCACTGGTCAATCCCAAATTCTTTCAGATGACATATATGCAGAGTAAGAAGGACCATCAAGACAGAATAGGAATATTATCATGTTTTACTGAAGCTTCAGGAGACCAGCCCACATCAATACAATCATACCGTCATCTCGGGATGGTCTAACATTCAAACGGAAGAGACAACTTCTTGCATACGAAGAAAGCCCCCACCCTCTCCAGAAAGGAATACAGGCTCGTTGTTCTACTACAGATAAGATATAAGGGAGTACTCCAACTACTACATTGCAAGCCTTCAAGGTAACACACACAGTTTAGTTGTGGACATAAAATGAAAAAATAGAAAGAGTACAAATGGAAAAACACTATCTGCTTCAAACATGACTATGAAAAGGGAAATAACTCTTAAACATATATGCATTACATGGCCATAGTAACTAGTATATCATGCAAAAGCGCAGATTCCAACTATTGAAATACGTTGTATAGCTCAAGACTTACAATCATTAGAAAACATCACTGCACATCATAATGGCAGCTACACTTTCCATCTTAAAGATCTCAAAAAAGTATTTGGGAATGTCCGGTGGGCCAGATTGAAAAGCTCAACGGGCCTTAATTTTAGTTTAATAACAATTCTGTTCAATAAAAAAAAACAATTTGCTCGTATAAAAACAGTTTTCTTCAAGTTAAACATTTTTGGAGTCATATTCCACGCTGGGCGAGCCACACACTTGCACTGCCGCTGAGTCAATTTAGGGCCGGCAGAGCTGCTCTTATTTGCGCATGGTGCCGTCCGCCAAAAATAGAAGAAAAGAAGCAGGGTGGGTGTTAAATTGCGGACATAAGAGAGGGGGAACAAGGTCAACATGGAAGTGAACCTATACGTTTTTATACTTGTTAATCTTTTTTTTTAATTGAAGAAAATGTTGTTGTTTTTTTAACTTGCGAATCATTGGGCGTGAGTACAAACATTTTTGTGTGTTTGGAGTTGGCAGTAGTTTGAACTCCATATGCCTCTTAAGGCCCAAGCTGTTTGTTTACATGCTTTTTTTAATTTCTCTTTGCTATTTGGGCTTATTGGATCCTAATTAGAATAAAACCTAAGAATCATCTTTGATATGATGTACTTAGTCCATAAGTACACAAACGTGTACTTTATGTGTAGTGACATGCTGATTCTTATTTTTACACTTTTTTTTTTCCAAATTCCATTGTATGTTATACTCTTCTGACACCACCAGGTGGCAGTAAAAGTGTCCACATAAGTGGCCATAACACCCCAATTCAGTAGTGTACACAATTTTGGAAATAAGAGCTAAAAGGTGCTGTCCACGCATGTGGCCACTAAGCCTTTAGAGGTTAAGTCCTCTACTTTTTGGCATTTTTTCATAGTTTGATTTATGTAACTAAGCTGTTGCTGTGGCTTGTTCACTCCAAATACAGTCAGTAGTCATTTGTTCAGCTTCTTTATACTAGTGGTGTTCCTCAAGGCTCAATTTTAGGTCCGCTCTTTTTCATTGTTTATCTATTTAACTGGTGGCCCGTGAGTTCTGTTTAAAAAAATAAATAAATAAATAACCCCCACATTTTTGGAACAGATTCTTAAACACAATAAAGTGCTGTAAAGAGGATATTTTACACGTTTTTTTGCAGAAGGTTCTTTAAAACCTCTAAAGGCTTAGTTGGCCACATGCGTGGACAGCACCTTTTAGCTCTTATTTCCAAAATTGTGTACATTACTGAATTGGGGTCTTATGGCCGCTTATGTGGACACTTATACTGCCATCTGGTGGTGTCAGAAGAGTATAACATACAATGGAATTTGATTAAAAAAAAGTGTAAAAATAAGAATTAGCATGTCACTAAACATGAAGTACACGTTTGTGTACTTATGGACTAAGTACATCATATCAAAAAAGATGATTCTTAGTTTTTATTCTAATTAGGGTCCAATAAGCCCAAATAGCAAAGAGAAATAAAACAAAAAGCATGTAAACAAACAGCTTGGGCCTTAAGAGGTTTAAAAGCAGCAAAGCGCTTTTGTAAATCCAACAAAATGAATAGACCAATATCAAACGTCTATTGTAGAGGACACTGGTTCTCAGGAATATACAAAATAAAAATGTTAGGGAACAGATACGTTTTTCCCGGTCCTTACCTTTCTGGAAATTTTACCACCAAAACATTTTAGTGTGCTAGATGCTGATCGTTTGCTACACTCCAAGTGTGGTTGCTCTCAACTTGTCTATCAGCCGCAACCGTTTTTTGACCATGTGCTCAAGGGATTATTTTCTTCTGCTCCCAATGTACCTGCACAGTTACTTTAAAAAAAACACATGCTTTAATTAGCGCATGTACGCTATTACAACTGGGTGTACCTAATGTCTTGTCTCACATGTTTAAATTGCTATTCAATAACTGAATTAGAGATGAAAATGTACTCAAAGGGCTTTGACACTATTTCCACATTCACACACACATGCAAGGCACTAACCACGACCCATCAGGAGCAAGGGTGAAGTGTCTCGCTCAAGGACACCACGGACGTGACTACGATACGGAAGCTGGGGAATCGAACCAGGAACCCTCAAATTGAGGGCGCTCTACCAACCGAGCCACGCCGTCCCTATAACACAAGACCATAATGCCCTTGGCGTTCAATTGCATGCATTAGGATTTTGCACTCGGGTATCACAATTGTTTCCCTCCGCGTACTTTTCCGCTGAGCTCGGCAAACGCCGCCGACAACACAGCAGCAGATAATAAATGTGTGCATTGCATTTTTTTATATTTTTTTTCTTAACCATATGTGTCATCATGTCTCTGTGGCCCATCTGCAACATTATTATTCTTGTGTTCTGGGCGCCAACTGCTGCTGAGCGTCAAACACACGCAGATTTAAGTAGTCGTGCTTTAATGTGCCATACGTGCAAACTACCTGCTTTGACTTCATGCTGTGTGAAGGCCACACACACACACACACACACACACACACACACACACACACACACACACACACACACACACACACACACACACACACACACACACACACACACACACACACACACACACACACACACACACACACACACACAGTTCAACAGCCTGATTGACATTTTGTGGTTTGCTGACCAGGATATTAGACATCTGCAAGTATGTCTTAGTGGGGGGTGGTTGATGACCCGCTGGGTTGAGTGATTGTGTATTCATAGTCACATGGTCTGATTTCAACGGTCCAGTCTTAGATATATATATATACAGGACTGTCTCAGAAAATTAGAATATTGTGATAAAGTCCTTTATTTTCTGTAATGCAATTTAAAGGCCTACTGAAATGCATTTTTTTTTATTTAAACGGGAATAGCAGATCCATTCTGTGTGTCATTCTTGATCATTTCGCGATATTGCCATATTTTTGCTGAAAGGATTTAGTAGAGAAAATCGACGATAAAGTTCGCAACTTTTGCTCGCTCATAAAAAAAACCTTTGCCCCTACCGGAAGTAGCGTGACGTCACAAGCGGTAGTGCTGCTCACAATTCCCCGTTGTTTACAATGGAGCGAGAGATATTAGGAGCGAGAAAGCCACGATTACCCCATTAATTTGAGCAAGGATGAAAGATTCGTGGATGAGGAACGTTAGAGTGACGGACTAGAATGCAGTTCAAGAGATATCTTTTTTCGCTCTGACCGTAACTTAGGTACAAGCTGGCTCATTGGAATTCACACTCTCTCCTTTTTCTATTGTGGATCACGGATTTGTATTTCAAACCACCTGGGATACTATATCCTCTTGAAAATGAGAGTCGAGAAGGCGAAATGGACATTCACAGTGACTTTTATCTCCACGACAATACATCGACGAAGCTCTTAGCATGAGCTAACGTGATAGCATCTGTCTCAAATGCAGATAGAAACAAAATAAATAAATCCCTGACTGGAAGGATAGACAGAAGATCAACAATACTACTATGAGGAGACACCGAACCAAACACTGGACATGTAAATACACGGTTAATGTGTATTCGACGCCTGTCGAAGCCTAGCAATGCTGTTGCTAACGACGCTAACTTAACAACGGGACCTCGTCAGAGCTATGATAAAAACATTAGCGCTCCACCTACGCCAGCCAGCCCTCCTCCGCTCATCAACACCCATGCTCACCTGCGTTCCAGCAATCGACGATGCGGTCGGCGGCCCGGAGACGTAAGAAGTCAAGGTGAGTTCGCCGCTAGCGCGTCTTCTATCCAACACAGTCCTCCTTGTTGTGTTGCTACAGCCAGCCGCTAATACACCGATCCCACCTACAACGTTCTTCTTTGCAGCCTCCATTGTTCATTAAACAAATTGCAAAAGATTCACCAACACAGATGTCCAGGATACTGTGGAATTTTGTCGAAGAAAACAGAGCTCTGTGTATTGTGTCCAAAAGAGTCCAAACACTTCCGTGGACCTCGCGACGTCACGCGCATACGTCATCCTCCAAAGGCGTTTTGAACCGGAAGTTTAGCGGGAAATTTAAAATGTCACTTTATAAGTTAACCCGGCCGTATTGGCATGTGTTGCAATGTTAAGATTCCATCATTGATATATAAACTATCAGACTGCGTGGTCGCTAGTAGTGGCTTTCAGTAGGCCTTTAAAAAAAAAAAAAAAAAGTCATACATTCTGGATTCATTACACATCAACTGAAATATTGCAAGCCTTTTATTATTTTGATATTGCTGATTATGGCATACAGCTTAAGAAAACTCAAAAATCCTATCTCAAAAAATGTGAATATTTCCTCAGACCAAGTAAAAAAAAAAAAAAAGATTTATAACCGGAAAACAAAATCAAACATTTGAAAATGTCAATGAATGCACTCAGTACTTGGTTGGGAATCCTTTTGCACGGATTACTGCCATCAATGCGGCGTGGCATGGAGGCAATCAGCCTGTGGCATTGCTGGATGCCCAGGATGCTTCAATAGCGACCTTTAGCTCATTTGCATTATTGGGTCTGGTGTCTTTCAGCTTCTTCTTCACAATACCCCACACATTCTCTATGGGGTTCAGGTCAGGGGAGTTGGCAGGCCAATCGAGGACAGTAAAGCCATGGTCAGTCCACCAGTTACTGGTGGTTTTGGCACTGTGAGCAGGTGCCAGATCATGCTGGAAAAGGAAATCATCATCTCCATAGAGCTTTTCAACAGATGGAAGCATGTAGTGCTCTAAGATCTCTTGGTACGCAGCTGCGTTGACTCTGGACTTGATGAAACACAGTGGACCAACACCAGCAGCTGACAGGGCTCCCCAAACCATTGCTGACTGTGGGAACTTCACACTGGATTTCAAGCAACTTGGATTTTCCTCCTCTCCAGCCTTCCTCCAGACTCTAGCGCCTTGACTTCCAAATGAAATACAAAACTTGCTTTCGTCTGAAAACAGGACTCTGGACCACTCTGCAACTGACCAGTGCTTCTTTTCCATAGCCCAAGTCAGACGCTTCTAGAGATCTTAGAGCACTACATGCTTCCATCTGTTGAAAAGCTTTATGGAGGAGATGATTTCATTTTCCAGCATGATCTGGCACCTGCCCACAGTGCCAAAGTTCTGCGGTCTGAGTTGCTGTTGTTCCCAAACTCTTCCATTTTCTTATAATAAAGCCAACAGTTGACTTTGGAATATTCAGTAGCGAGGAAATTTCATGACTGGGTTTGTTGCACAGGTGGCATCCTGTGACAATTCCACGCTGGAAATCACTGAGAGCGGCCCATTCTTTCACAAATGTTTGTAGAAACGGTCTCCATGCCTAAGTGCTTGATTTTATACACCAGGCCAAGCGATTAGGACATCTGATTATGATCATTTGGATGGGTGGCCAAATACTTTTGGCAATGTAGTGTATATATATATATATATATATATATATATATATATATATATATATATATATATATATATATATATATATATATATATATATATATATATATATATATATATACTACCGTTCAAGAGTTTGGGGTCACATTGAAATGTCTTTATTTTTGAAGGAAAAGCACTGTACTTTTCAATGAAGATGACTTTAAACTAGTCTTAACTTGAAAGAAATACACTCTATACATTGCTAATGTGGTAAATGACTATTCTAGCTGCAAATGTCTGCTTTTTGGTGCAATATCTACATAGGTGTATAGAGGCCCATTTCCAGCAACTATCACTCCAGTGTTCTAATGGTACAATGTGTTTGCTCATTGGCTCAGAAGGCTAATTGATGATTAGAAAACCCTTGTGCAATCATGTTCACACATGTGAAAACACTTTAGCTCGTTACAGAAGCTACAAAACTGACCTTCCTTTGAGCAGATTGAGTTTCTGGAGCATCACATTTGTGGGCTCAATTAAACGCTCAAAATGGCCAGAAAGAGAACTTTCATCTGAAACTCGACAGTCTATTCTTGTTCTTAGAAATGAAGGCTATTCCACAAAATTGTTTGGGTGACCCCAAACTTTTGAACGATATATATATATATGTGTGTGTGTGTGTGTGTGTGTGTGTGTGTGTGTGTGTGTGTGTGTGTGTGTGTGTGTGTGTGTGTGTGTGTGTGTGTGTGTGTGTGTGTGTGTGTGTGTGTGTGTGTGTGTGTGTGTGTGTGTGTGTGTGTGTGTGAGAAAAAAATCATAAGACTATTTCATCCCTACAGGCCTGTTTCATGAGGGTTTCCTCAATCATCAGGATATATATACATATATTAGGGCTGCAACAACTAATCGATTAAATCGGTTAAAATCGATTATAAAAATAGTTGCCGATTAATTTAGTCATCGATTCGTTGGATCTATGCTATGCGCATGCGCAGAGGCTTTTTAATTTTTTTAATTTTTTTTTTTATTTTTTTTTTTTAAATAAACCTTTATTTATAAACTGCAACATGTGCAAACAGCTGAGAAACAATAACCAAAATAAGTATGGTGCCAGTATGCTGTTTTTTTTCAATAAAATACTGGAAAGGATAGAAATGTAGTTTGTCTCTTTTATCCGATTATTAATCGATTAATCGGAGTAATAATCGACAGATTAATCGATTATAAAATTAATCGTTAGTTGCAGCCCTAATATATATATATATATATATATATATATATATATATATATATATATATATATATATATATATATATATATATATACTGCCCCCACTCGGCCCCATCGCAGACTGTCACTCTTGACAGTGTCAATCAATTATTTTTTTTATACATCTCTTGTATTGAATTTGTAAAAGTGACATTTTATTGCAGTTTAGCCTTAAAACATGAGAACAAACACTTCCTTGCCTCTCTTCTGAGGGAAAATGCGCTGAATCTGTCGCTTCTTGAAGGACATGGACGTCCTAGACATGCTACCACTTCTGCTCCGCCCATAGGTAAGGATATGATAGTTGTTTTAAAGGCTTCGCTGCACATCTTAAACCAAAGCCTTGCCGACAGGTCCGTCAGCTACAGGCGTAGCGGAAGCAGTACGATCATTTTGCTCATCTTGCGCCAATAACAGGCTAACTCATCACGATGTAACTGCGGTTTAAGTTGTTGGTCTATGAAAACAATAGATGCGAGACCTTTAATTGGCGAAGACTGGCGGCAACAGTTGGATGATCTGCTGGTCGGGTTTTAAAGCTGTCAGCAGCCCACACACACACACACACACACACTTAATATATTGGGCTGGCCACCAGGGTTCAGCACCACCAGACTGGCCACATGGCAAGTTTATATGTGTAGGAGTGCATGCTTGTTTGTGTGCTGGTTTCTCTTTTTTTCCTAATCGTTCTTCTGCATCTTTAAAGGATGGCAAATAATACTTCTTCTGCCAATCTGTGTGTGGCCTTTTTGTGATGGTTGTCTGTCATCGGCCTTTCAAAGAGCGTATAATAATAGTTGCAGAGTTGAAGGGATGAGAGCAGAAGAGATGCTCGGAGGAAAGGATGGTTTGAGGCGAGCTGCTGATATTCTGTATCGATCCTTCCTCACCCGCGCAAGTAGACCTCAACTCGGGGGTGGAACCGGCTCAATCGCACTCTTGTTGTCTTTCATTTTTGGCGCAAGAAATCAATCATTTCTGTGTAAGTGCTTCTCAAAATGGGATTGGAGATGTGAGCTGGTTTGAGTGCAGTATCCTTGGGTTGAGTCGAGGGTTTCATTGACTATACAAAAATGACTTATTTTTTTAATCTAGTGCTTCAATTTCTTGAAAATATTTAGTTTAAAAAGTGCTTGAATTGTATTGAAAATTCAACAAAAAAACCAGTGAAGTTGTCACGTTGTGTAAATGGTCAATAAAAACAGAATGCAATGATTTGCAAGTCCTTTTCAACTTATGTTCAATTGAATAGACTGCAAAGACAAGATACTGGAAAACGTTATTTTTTTTGCAAATATTAGCTCATTTGGAAATTGATGCCTGCGACATGTTTCAAAAAAGCTGGCACGAGTGGCAAAAAAGACCTGAGAAAGTTGAGGAATGCTCCTCAAACACTTATTTGGAACATCCCACAGGTGAACAGGCTAATTGGGAACAGGTGGGTGCCATGATGGGGTATAAAAGCAGCTTCCGTGAAATGCTCAGTCATTCACAAACAAGGACGGGGCGAGGGTCACCACTTTGTCAACAAATGCGGCAGAACATTGTCGAACAGTTTAAGAACAATGTTTGTCAACGAGCTATTGCAAGGAATCTAGGGATTTCACCATCTACGGTCCGCAATATCATCAAAAGGTTCAGAGAATCTGGAGAAATCACTGCACGTAAGCGGCAAGGCTGAAAACCAACATTGAATGCCCGTGACCTGCATCAAAAAGCCACATCAGTGTGTAAAGGATATCACCACATGGGCTCAGGAACACTTCAGAAAACCACTGTCAGTAACCACGGTTCGTCGCTACATCTGTAAGTGCAAGTTAAAACTCTACTACGCAAAGCCGAAGCCATTTATCAACAACACCCAGAAACACAGTCGGCTTCGCCGGGCCCGAGCTCATCTAAGATGGACTGATGCAAACTGTTAAAGTGTTCTGAGGTCTGACGAGTCCACATTTCAAATTGTTTTTGGAAACTGTGGACGTCGTGAACGAGGAAAAGAACCATACGGATTGTTATAGGTTATTCAAAGGTATTCTTACTTGTTTGTTTATGTTGATGGGCTCATATTGCCCATCCGGTTTGAAGCCGACATATTCCCACAATGGGGCGTTTTGCTTTCTAATCATATCCTTTAGTCCTATTTGTTGTTGCCTTGCGGAACTTTTCTCTAGCGAGTCGCTGGTGTATCCGGTGTGTGTAGACAAAGATTGTGAATGACTGAAAGGAGGGCTCACTGCAGTCAGTCAATTCTACCGTTTAAGTAAACTAAGTGGGGAGCGCGATGCACAGAGTGAGACCTCTTTTCGATGTATTTTATTTCGACTTACACTACCGTTCAAAAGTTTGGGGTCACATTGAAATGTCCTTATTTTTGAAGGAAAAGCACTGTACTTTTCAATGAAGATAACTTTAAACTAGTCTTAACTTTAAAGAAATACACTCTATACATTGCTAATGTGGTAAATGACTATTCTAGCTGCAAATGTCTGCTTTTTGGTGCAATATCTACATAGGTGTATAGAGGCCCATTTCCAGCAACTATCACTCCAGTGTTCTAATGGTACAATGTGTTTGCTCATTGGCTCAGAAGGCTAATTGATGATTAGAAAACCCTTGTGCAATCATGCTCACACATCTGAAAACACTTTAGCTCGTTACAGAAGCTACAAAACTGACCTTCCTTTGAGCAGATTGAGTTTCTGGAGCATCACATTTGTGGGGTCAATTAAACGCTCAAAATGGCCAGAAAAAGAGAACTTTCATCTGAAACTCGACAGTCTATTCTTGTTCTTAGAAATGAAGGCTATTCCACAAAATTGTTTGGGTGACCCCAAACTTTTGGACGGTAGTGTAAGTTCATTTACCGCTCGATTGATTGACTTATGGACCCGCCGCCCAGGCCTAGTCGCCATTAAAACGTTTTCCACTGCAGTGCATACAAACTTGCTATTTCCTGTTAACACTTTTGATTGGCCAGGAGGCAAAGGACGCGAGACTCAACATTTCTAATTCCTTCTGCGGTTTAGAACCTTTATTTAACCAGATAAGATTAGGTTATCGCACCAATTAAAGCCTCAATGACGATTCGATGTTGATTAATCGTGCAGCTCTAATGTCTTCCATGTTTCTGTTATAGTTGTGTGGGTTAGTGATTGTTAGTCAAGTTTATTTAATTAGTGACTCCTTCTTCTTTGTGTGGTGTAATTGGTGCCACTTAATCGTTTCCTGGCCTACCAGTTTGAATGGGATGAATGGACGCATTGGAAAAACCAATAACACAGGGATGTTGATTAATTGATCCGAGCCTGTAATTGAAAGATATGTAAAAGGTGCTGGCCTGGATTTGACTTTGGAAAACCAAAAGTATTGGTACGCATTAGGGTGGGGCGATATGAACTTTTATTAATATCTCCATATTTTTAGGCCATGTCACGATACACGATATATATCTGGATATTTTGCCTTAGCCTTGAATGAACACTTGATGCATATAATCACAGCAGTATGAGGATTCTATGTGTCTACATTAAAACATTCTTCTTCATACTGCATTAATATATGCTACTTTTAAACTTTCATGCAGAGAGAGAAATCACAACTAAGTCAATTTACCAAAAGTGTATTTATTAAACAGTTATTAACATTCATGTCATTTCCAAAACAGAAAGTGCAAGATTGTCAAACATTTTAAAACAAGCTATGAGTGCACTTTTGTGCATGATGTCACTAAGATGCCATATCAAAACAACACTAAATTAAAGTGCGCTTTTTGTACAGAACGCCACTACAATAGTCTAAAACAAATAAAGTGCACTTTTGTGCATGATGTCACACAAGATATTTCAATTACTGTCAAATAAAAATGAGCTGCATAATAGGAAATCAAATAGTGTATGTCCTTCACTATGTGGTAGGTTCCTTCTGTTGTTGACTATTTAGGGACCGCAATGTCCCTTTGGGACAGAGGACCCTATTGTAATTGTAATGTTTTATTATTCTTTATTATACCGCCGCCTCTTTGAGCTGTAATTTGACCCCCTTAACATGCTTCAAAACTCACCATATTTGACACACACATCAGGACTGGCGAAAATTGCGATCTAATCAAAAAAAACAAAACGCCCCAAAACTCAAAATTGCGCTCTGTATGTGTATATGTATTTATATATGTATTTAGGTATGTGTTTATATGTATGTATATATGTGTATGTATGTATGTATGTATATAAGTATTTATTAACGCAATTGAACACAAACAACGTGCCAAAAAACTGATACCGTTGAGTACCGGTTTGGACTGGTTCCAGGTATTGGTACCCCATCGATGAAAACTCCCCCGCACTGTAGCAACTAAAATCAATTTAGCAGGTGTGAAAATTGCAGTTTCTTTATTTTTCTCAATCTTCTGCGCCACTCTTGTAGTCTGCCTTTCACTCTGCAAAAAAAAAAAAAAAAATCTTACACAAAGCCCAAAAATGTCTCAGTAAGATCGCTCAACCCTCCGTTTTGATTAATTGATTACGGCAAGTCTCATCGCTTATGACGCGACAATAAATCTGTTGCAATTTCAATATCTGATGGGCTAAACAGCCCTCCATTAAATATGGCCTCTCTGCCTTAATGGGCCTCATCCATTCAAACAACAAACACATTTGTGCTGATGGAGAGCGGCTGCCACGAGAGGCACCAATTTGCTCGGTGGGAGCAATTAAGGGTTAATTGCCTTCTTGGCTACTTTGCCTCCGAGTGCCTGGTGAATACGCAGCCTTCTTGGTGAAGACGCTGTGGGGAACCATTTGTTTGAAGATTGGACACAACGGAGAAACCCAACTCTGTGTCTGTATTTGTCTTTTGTCCACCCATGTGGGGACATTTTGGCTTGTCCACATACCATATTTTCCGGACTATAAGGCACACTTAAAATCTTTTTTTTCTTCTCAAAACTCCTTATAATGTACGGAATAATTCTGGTTTTGCTTACCGACCTCGAAGCAATTTCATTTGGTACATGGTGTAATGATAAGTGTGACCAGTAGATGGCAGTCAAACATAAGAGATATGTGTAGACTGCAATATGACTCAAGTAAACAACACCAACATTTTATATGTTCCATTGAAAATATAGAACATTACACACGGCGCTCAAAAATCTATCAAAATGTTTTAGTACGACTTTGGTAAGCTATGAAGGAATGTACTGTGCTTCAACATGTGAGTATTATTATGGTGTGTTGTGGAGGTTGCCCTCCCGTGGGTTCCTCAGACCACCAAACACTGCCACGAGAGCCCGGATCAGGGTTACAACACTGTTTTATTTCCCTAACAATAGTGCAGGTGTTTTGCTTTCCAGCAAAATGTTTATCTGTGTCTCGTGTCTCTCTCGCTCTGTCTCGCTCCCTACTACAGCTCCAACAACGTGTCTCATTCCGGCTGCTGCTAATAAAGGCGACAGGTGGACTGCAAAAAGTCAGTGTTCAAAAACAATAAAAAACAAACAAACAAAAAAAAATTAGGGGTATTTTATTTGAACTAAGCAAAATTATCTGCCAATAGAACAAGAAAATTCGTCTTGTCAAGACTTTCCAAGACAAGTAAAATTAGCTAACCTCAATGAACCCAAAAATACCTTAAAATAAGTATATTCTCACTAATAACAAGTGCACTTTTCTTGGTAGAAAAAAAAAAGAGAACTTTTTGCTCAATATGTTGAAAAATATTCTTAAATAAGTAAATGCTAGTGCCATTATCTTGACATAATGATATGCGCACGGCATCATGATTTTTTTTTTCATGCTTGAAGTAAGAAATGATGACTTTAAAAAAGTAGTTTTATACTTGAGTGTTGATGACACAGCTTTGCAACAGTTGATATTCTAGTTTCAAGCATGTTTTACTCAATATAGCTCATCAAATCTCAGCAACAAGCTGTAATATCTTACTGAGCTCATTTAGGACCAAAACCCTTAAAACAAGTAAAACACTCTAACATAAAATCTGCTTAGTGAGAAGAATGATCTTATCAGACAGAAAATAAGTAAATATCACCCTTATTTGAGATATTTCATCTTACTTAGTGTCAGTTTTTGCAGTGTGATTAGATAACAAGGCCCACCTGGGCCATCTACGCACCTGTCGCTGTCTTTGAGGCCGGTCCTGGCACACCCCGTTCCGCGGCAGGCCCACATCCCACCGTAACACAACATAAACACAACACAACCAATACCCAGAATCCCATGCAGCCCTAACTCTTCCGGTCTACATTATACACCCCCGCTACCACCAAATCCCCCCACACATCAACCCCCCCACCCCTCTCCGTGCGTTGGTTGAGCGGAAGAGTTAGGGCTGCATGGGATTCTGGGTATTGGTACTGTCAGTGTAAGATGTGTGGCTGCTGAGTTAGTACGCCTTGCTGTCACTTACGTGAGCAAGCTGAAACTGCATTCTGCATGTGGTCGAGCAGGTACGCTGTTTGGGCAGGCTGTAGAGGGCGCCAAAAGCAGTGTCATCACACCCTGATATTCGGGAGTCTCCCGGGAAAAATGAGAGGGTTGGCAAGTATGACGCTATCAAGCGCCATTTATTCACAACTCGCGGGCTGCACTAACATCAAATTTCCACATTAAAGTGCGTGCCGGTGCGTGTGTCGGAGACCCCTGGTTAACATAGCACAAAGCGTTTAAGCTTTGTATGCAGTGTTTTTCATTTTAATTTTTTTTGTGGCTCCCATTATTTTCTTTAATTTGTGAAACTTGCCAAAATGGCTCTTTGAGTGGTAAAGGTTGCCGATCCCTGAAATAGACCATTCATCGGCAGTGCGCCTTATACTCCGGTGCGCCTTATATATGAAAACAGCTCACAAATAGACCATTCATCGGCAGTGCGCCTTATACTCCGGTGCGCCTTATATATGAAAACGGCTCACAAATAGACCATTCATCGTCAGTGCGCCTTATAATCCGGTGCACCCTATGGTCCGGAAAATACGGTAAGCGAAAAATGCATGCGAGAGCTCCTTTCTCACCTACTCAGGTGAGAGTGTGTGCATTGGCGTGTGAGCGGTGTCCTTGTGTTCCCTCGCTTTAGCAAACAGAACATTTTGGTTGAAAAATGTGACAAATCTATTTAGAATCCTTTTTTTAGTCCCCGCCGTGATCTGTCCTCCAAATGAATCGCACGGGGCGAAGGTAGCCGAGCAATATGTGTGCTTTTGGAAATGACACCTGTGCACACACACATACTGGTTATCATTTGGAATGGGGACCAAGTTTTTGATCATCACTGGTGGGGAACACCCTTACTACAGGTTGTGGAGGCATAAACATGTTTTGGTCAAATGGCCAATGTACGGTTAGCTAATACACGTCTTTAAATCTCTGGATTGATGAAGTAATGTGCTGATCATTCTTACTGGGGATATGGCCCATGGGGACCAAATTTAAATAATTTTGCATAATTCACACAAATTTGTACGTGACTACTGAGGACCATTAAAAAAATAAAAAATAAAAATAATTTTAAAAAAATAATTAAAAAGTGATTAACTATACACGGAAGAAGTGTGAGCAGAGCAGCAAGTGCAGTACCAGATACAGCCCGATGAGGGGGCTGCTGTGCAAATGTCTCACACTCAAACTAACCAGTGAACATGTTTTATGGGCCAAAGCTTAAAAATCACTTAGGCATCTTCAGAATGGATGTGACTATCATTTAAAAAGGTTTCTCTTTAGGGGACCTGTTTTTTTTTGTCCCCATACCGTCAGAGGTCCCCTAAAGGTGACTGTGTAAACCAGACCTGGGCAAATTAAGGCCCAGGGGCCACATGCGGCCCGTTAAGCTTTTCAATCTGGCCCGCCTGACATTCCCAAATCATTTTTTAGATGTTTAAAATGTAAAGTGTAGCTGCCATTATGATGTGCACTCATGTTTTATAATGACCCTAAGTCTTCAACTATACTAAGTAGGGATGTCCGATAATGGCTTTTTGCCGATATCCGATATTCCGATATTGTCCAACTCTTTAATTACCGATACCGATATCAACCGATATATGCAGTCGTGGAATTAACACATTATTATGCCTAATTTGGACAACCAGGTATGGTGAAGATAAGGTACTTTTAAAAAAAATTAGTAAAATAAGATAAATAAATTAAAAACATTTTCTTGAATAAAAAAGAAAGTACAACAATATAAAAACAGTTACATAGAAACTAGTAATTAATGAAAATGACTAAAATGAAGTGTTAAAGGTTAGTACTATTAGTGGAGCAGCAGCACGCACAATCATGTGTGCTTACGGACTGTATCCCTTGCAGACTGTATTGATATATATTGATATATAATGTAGGAAGCAGAATATTAATAACAGAAAGAAACAACCCTTTTGTGTGAATGAGTGAGGTTTTTTGGCTTGGTGCACTAATTGTAAGTGTATCTTGTGTTTTTTATGTGGATTTAATTTAAAAAAAAAAAAAAAAAAAGATACCGATAATAAAAAAAACAATACCGATAATTTCCGATATTACATTTTAACGCATATATCGGCCGATAATATCGGCAGGCCGATATTATCGGACATCTCTAATACTAAGTCTCTCAATGGTTGGAATCTGCGCTTATGGATGCTATAACAGTTACTATGGTAATGTAATTAGTTACTATGGTCATCTACGTCACAGCAGCTCAGACGAGGCACCAAGCAGTGTGGGCGGGAAGCGTTTCCACAGACGCGGAAGGAGATTTTCACAACAAAGATCTAAAGCTTAGTGATATATCAGATATATCCGATCGTAGGTTGGTTTATTTTGTACCATTCGCGTTCATATTTCACTGTTTGTTGCATTTGTGTTGCGTTTCACTTGATTGTAAAATATGTCGATGGAAAGGGGACGTGACGTTCATATTTTGTCAATATTCAATGTTTTATCGTTCATAGAAAAAAATACAATTCCATTACATTTTTTAAGGCGGTCTGTCGTAACGCTTTTAGCATTCAATCAGACATTATTGTGAGGTTTTGTATGAGTGTTCCTAAAATTAGATATACCGGCCCCCAGACACGTTTTTTTCTCTAAATGTGGCCCCCCCGAGTCAAAATAATTGCCCAGGCCTGGTGTAAACAGAGCGATGTCCCCACTAAGTAAGCATTGCCAGAACACACCCACACAGGTTTCCACACGGTGAGCCGAGCAGGAGCCAAACATCCTTTCAGAGATGCGGCGAGATTGACACAAATGCAGTAACGAGCTCTTCAAGACTTTGCCAGCGTGTCGACGCTAACAAGCTCAAAGTGCGCGCAGACACGCGTGTGAACTCCTCTTCTTCTTTTACTTCTTCTTCTTTGACTTTATTCAAAGGTTCCGCTCACTCTCAGGAACTACTGCATGCAGGCCAGACAACAACTATCAAACAAACCACCGATACTGGAGTTACAGCGAACCCTGCTTGTCTTGCATTCATCCATCCATTTTCTACCGCTTGTCTCTTTCGGGGTGGCGGAGGGTGCTGGAGCCTATCTCAGCTGCTTTGGGGCGGAAGGCGGGGTACACCCTGGACAAGTCGCCACCTCATCGCAGGGCCAACACAGATAGACAGACAACATTCACACACTAGGGACCATTTAGTGTTGCCAATCAATCCCCAGGTGCATGTCTGTGGAGGTGGGAGGGGCCTATCCCCAGGTGCATGCCTGTGGAGGTGGGAGGGGCCTATCCCCAGGTGCATGCCTGTGGAGGTGGGAGGGGCCTATCCCCAGGTGCATGTCTGTGGAGGTGGGAGGAAATATGCAAACTCCACACAGAAAGATCCCGAGCCCGGGATTGAACTCAGGGCCTTCGTATTGTGAGGCACGTGCGCTAACCCCTGTACCACCGTGCAATTTGTTCTTATTTATTCCCAAACATTTTCCCGTAACATGAAATTAGAAACGTAAATAATTCATTCAAAGGTGAAATCTATGCAGTACTTTAAACATCATCTCTTCCAGGCAGTGTTGCACGTAACACTTTCATCATCGTGTCCTACGTCACAAGATACCGTATTTTACGGACCATAGGGCGCACCGGGTTATAAGGCACACTGCCGATGAATGGTCCATTTTTTATCTTTTTTCATATACAGGTATAAGGCACACCGGATTATAAGGCGCACTGCCGATGAGTGGTCTATTTTTGATCTGTTTTCATATATAAGGCGCACCGGATTATAAGGCGCACTGCCGATGAATTGTCTATTTTCGAGCTGTTTTCATATATAAAGCGCACCGGATTATAAAGCGCACTGCCGATGAATGGTCTATTTTCGATCTTTTTTCATATATAAAGCGCAACGGATTAAAAGGCACACTGCCGATGAGTGGTCTATTTTTGATCTGTTTTCATATATAAGGCGCACCGGATTATAAGGCGCACTGCCGATGAATTGTCTATTTTCGAGCTGTTTTCATATATAAAGCGCACCGGATTATAAAGCGCACTGCCGATGAATGGTCTATTTTCGATCTTTTTTCATATATAAAGCGCAACGGATTAAAAGGCGCACTGCCGATGAGTGGTCTATTTTCGAACTGTTTTCATATATAAGGCACACCGGATTATAAGGCGCACTGCCGATGAATGGTCTATTTTTAAAAATCTTTTTTCATATATAAAGCGCAACGGATTAAAAGGCGCACTGCCGATGAGTGGTCTATTTTCGAGCTGTTTTCATACATAAGGCGCACTGCCGATGAATGGTCTATTTTCGATCTTTTTTCATATATAAAGCGCACCGGATTAAAAGGCGCTCTGCCGACGAATGGTCTATTTTCGATCTGTTTTCATATATAAGGCGCACCGGATTATAAGGCGCACTACCGATGAGTGGTCTATTTTCCAGCCGCTTTCATACATAAGGCGCACCGGATTATAAAGTGCTCTGCCGACGAATGGTCTATTTTCGATCTGTTTTCATATATAAGACGCATCGGATTATGAAGCGCACTACCGACGAGTGGTCTATTTTCAAGCCGTTTTCATACATAAGGCACATCAGATTATAAGGCGCACTGCAGATGAATGGTCTATTTTTTTTCTCAAATCTTTTTTCATATATAAGGCGCACCGGATTATAAGGCGCACTGCCGGTGAAAGGTCTATTTTCGATCTGTTTTCATATATAAAGCGCACCGGGTTATAAGGCGCACTGCCGATGAATGGTCTATTTTTTAAAATCTATTTTCATATATAAAGCGCAACGGATTAAAAGGCGCACTGCCGATGAGTGGTCTATTTTCGAGCTGTTTTCATATATAAGGTGCACCGGATTATAAAGCGCTCTGCCGACGAATGGTCTATTTTCGATCTGTTTTCATATATAAGGCGCACCGGATAATAAGGCGCACTACCGATGAGTGGTCTATTTTCCAGCCGCTTTCATACATAAGGCGCACCGGATTATAAAGTGCTCTGCCGACGAATGGTCTATTTTCGATCTGTTTTCATATATAAGACGCATCGGATTATGAAGCGCACTACCGATGAGTGGTCTATTTTCAAGCCGTTTTCATACATAAGGCACATCAGATTATAAGGCGCACTGCAGATGAATGGTCTATTTTTTTTCCTCAAATCTTTTTTCATATATAAGGCGCACCGGATTATAAGGCGCACTGCCGGTGAAAGGTCTATTTTCGATCTGTTTTCATATATAAAGCGCACCGGGTTATAAGGCGCACTGCCGATGAATGGTCTATTTTTTAAAATCTATTTTCATATATAAAGCGCAACGGATTAAAAGGCGCACTGCCGATGAATGGTCTATTTTCGAGCTGTTTTCATATATAAGGTGCACCGGATTATAAAGCGCACTGCCGATGAATGGTCTATTTTCGATCTGTTTTCATATATAAGACGCATCGGATTATGAAGCGCACTACAGATGAGTGGTCTATTTTCGAGCCGTTTTCATACATAAGGCGCATCGGATTATAAAGCGCACTGCAGATGAATGGTCCATTTTTTTGTAAAATATTTTTTTTATATATAAGGCGCACCGGATTATAAGGCGCACTGCCGATGAATTGTCTATTTTTGATCTGTTTTCATATATACGGCACACTGGGATATAAAGCGCACTGCCGGTGAATGGTCTATTTCCGATCTGTTTTCATATATAAAGCGCACCGGGTTATAAGGCGCACTGCCGATGAATGGTCTATTTTTTAAAAATCTATTTTCATATATAAAGCGCAACGGATTAAAAGACGCACTGCCAAAGAGTGGTCTATTTTCGAGCTGTTTTCATATATAAGGCGCACCGGATTATAAGGCGCACTGCCGATGAATGGTCTATTTTCGGTATTTTTTCATATATAAAGCGCACCGGATTATAAGGCGCACTGCCGACGAATGGTCTATTTTCGATCTGTTTTCATATATAAAACGCATCGGATTATGAAGCGCACTACCGATGAATGATGTATTTTTAATCTGTTTTCATATATAAAGCGCACCGGATTATAAAGCGCACGGCCGATGAGTGGTCTATTTTCGATCTTTTTCATATATAAGGCGCACCGGATTATAAGGCGCATTAAAGAAGTCATATTACTATAATTTTTTTTCTAAATGCAAAAGACTTCCTTGTGGTCTACATAAAATATGATGGTGGTTCTTTGGTCAAAATGTTGCATGGATGTTTTACAGACCATCTTCAAGCCGCTTTCTGACAGTCGCTTTCGGATGCACCGTTTTGTGGGCGGGTCTTATTCACGTGCCTCCACTTCAACAGCGTCCTCGCCCCGTCATCTTTGTTGTAGCGGTGTGGCGTGCAAGTGGGAGTGGAAGAAGTGTCAAAAGATGGAGCTAACTGTTTTAATGACATTCACACTTTACTTCAATCAATAACGGAGCAGCATCTCCTCATACGTAAACAACAACAACAAGGCCGGAAATGTGTACCGTGAAAAACCGTCCAACCGGAACTCTCTAATAACTAAAGTTCCTTGGGTGAATAATGTTAAGTCACTGCACCGGTACGTTTTAGCGCTTTCATGGCGAGTTTACTGACAGATATAAGTAAGAACTTTACGCTACTTTATATTAGAAATTGCAACAGAGGAGGATGAATGTCCCGTAACAAGAATAAGCTTATCGACTACGGCACAGACTACAAAGGCGGACACGTGCAATTTTTTAGGACTTATGCAGATCCCAAATACCGATCAGCAGGTACCAGAAGGTAAGAAAAGTTGCTTTTGCATAATACTGCGAAACAAAACGCCAGATAATGTCTCACATTATACACATAATACACATAATAATACTCGTATGTTGAAGCACAGTACAATCCATCAAGTGGTGTGGCTTCATAGCTTACCATAGATTGATAGATAGTACTTTATTGATTCCTTTAGGAGAGTTCCCTCAGGAAAATAAAAATTCCAGCAGCAGTGTACAAAATTGAGATTGAATTTAAAAAGTAAAAATGGGGGTATAAATGGAAACAAAATAGAAAAATATTACAATAAGAATAAAAATAAAAGCAACAATGAGAATAAAAATATAACAGTAAAATAAGAATATAACAAGAGAAACTAGGCAGTAGTGACCATGTTATGAAAAAATATTGCACTATTTGTTATTATTACTGTAATATTGTACATGGTAATTGGGATTTGTTATATATTATAATATATCAGTATGTATTATATACTGTATATGTAGTATGTGAATATTACATGTTATATTTTATATTGCTACTATGGTACATTTTTAGTCTACTTTATACCTTCTGTTTTCACCCTCTTATTTTATCCTTTCCATCCTTATCCTCTCAATCCTTTGTAACTGAGCTACTGTGTGGAACAATTTCCCTTCTGGACCATTAAAGTTTGTTTAAGTATGAATTTTAGTCGTATTGTACAACTGACAAACATTGCTTGGAGTGAGGAATAAAGAATCTTTTCGAGCAGGAACGCTATGGATGGTTATACTTCCGGTTCAAGACACAAAACGGGGAAGTAGATTTTCAACCCGCAGCGCCTGCAGTGAGCGAGCTCGTCCAAAAGATAGCGGTGTGTCTGTCTGTGTTCTATGAAAACTATTTGGCGAATAAAAAAACATTAGGGCACCGTTTTATAAGCCGCAGGGTTCATAGTGCGGGGAAACAATTAGAGGCTTATAGTCCAGGGAATACGGTACTTAATTTACACACACATACGGTACGCACGACTCATCTTAATGTACAATGTATGCCATTTACCATGTTTGTGTGGCATTACCTTTAACCAATTATAGCAACAGGAAGCAATCAATGGTTCAACATCCCCATTAGCGAGAGGCAAACCGGAGGGACACGACTGTACAGCACTTTATGTCGGCCGTCTCAGTGGACGCTGGTGCTGTTAATTTGTGCCCAGTTGTTTGCATTCCCGACACATCCACACCAGGTCGGGGAGAGAGAGGAAGAGGGAGAGCGCGGAGGTAAACAGAGCCAGCCAAAGGAACAGAAAACAGATGAAATGGAAGAGGAGAATAAAGGAGGTGAAGAAAATGGATTGAGCCAAGGGAGGAAATAAGATGGAGTGTCAAAGTCGGAAATCATTAGACTCGATGCAAATGACCTGCTTTGCTATTGTCTATACACACGTTCTCTTCCCTCACATTTTGCTGTGTAATGTTCACACCAACCCGGATACTTAGTAGGCGCATTCTCTGCATATATCTGCGTTTAGGCCTCTTGTCCGCACGCCAACCCTCACTTTTGTTCTTAAAAACGCAGACTTTTGTCAGTCAGTAACGACAGTTGGTCGCTACATCTGCTCCTATGCAGAGCGAAAGCCGTTTATCAACAACACCCAGAAACGCCGCCGGCTTTGCTGGGGCCCGAGCTCATCCAAGATGGACTGATGCAAAGTGGAAAAGTGTTCTGTGGTCTGACGAGTCCACGTTTCAAGTTGTTTTTGGAAACTGTGGATGTCGTGTCGGCCGGAACAAAGAGGAAAAGAACCATCCGGATTGTTATAGGTGCAAAGTTAAAAAGCCAGCATCTGTGATGGTATGGGGGTGTATTAGTGCCCAAGGCATGGGTAACTTACACATCTGTGAAGGCGCCATTAATGCTGAAAGATACATACAGCTTTTGGAGCAACATACACTACCGTTCAAAAGTTTGGGGTGACATTGAAATGTCCTTATTTTTGAAGGAAAAGCACTGTACTTTTCAATGAAGATAACTTTAAACTAGTCTTAACTTTAAAGAAATACACTCTATACATTGCTAATGTGGTAAATGACTATTCTAGCTGCAAATGTCTGCTTTTTGGTGCAATATCTACATAGGTGTATAGAGGCCCATTTCCAGCAACTATCACTCCAGTGTTCTAATGGTACAATGTGTTTGCTCATTGGCTCAGAAGGCTAATTGATGATTAGAAAACCCTTGTGCAATCATGTTCACACATCTGAAAACACTTTAGCTCGTTACAGAAGCTACAAAACTGACCTTCCTTTGAGCAGATTGAGTTTCTGGAGCATCACATTTGTGGGGTCAATTAAACGCTCAAAATGGCCAGAAAAAGAGAACTTTCATCTGAAACTCGACAGTCTATTCTTGTTCTTAGAAATGAAGGCTATTCCACAAAATTGTTTGGGTGACCCCAAACTTTTGAACGGTAGTGTTTGTTGCCATCCAAGCAACGTTATCATGGACGCCCCTGCTTATTTCAGCAAGACAATGCGGAGCCACGTGTTACAACAGCGTGGATTCATAGTAAAAGAGTGCGGGTACTAGACTGGCCTGCCTGTAGTCCAGACCTGTCTCCCATTGAAAATGTGTGATGCATTATGAAGCCTAAAATACCACAACGGAGACCCCAGGACTGTTGAACAACTTAAGCTGTACATCAAGCAAGAATGGGAAATAATTCTACCTGAGAA
This sequence comes from Entelurus aequoreus, assembly GCF_033978785.1. Classification (NCBI taxonomy): domain Eukaryota; kingdom Metazoa; phylum Chordata; class Actinopteri; order Syngnathiformes; family Syngnathidae; genus Entelurus; species Entelurus aequoreus. The sequence goes on along the minus strand of NC_084741.1, from coordinate 72,039,108 downwards.
GCTTCAAAAATGTGTCTCCTCAGTTCCCAAACGTTTATTGAGTGTTGTTAAAAGGAAAGGCCATGTAACACAGTGGTAAAAATGCCCCTGTGACAACTTTTTTGCAATGTGTTGCTACCATAAAATTCTAAGTTAATGATTATTTGCAAAAAAAAAAGTTTCTCAGTTTTAACATGAAATATCGTGTCTTTGCAGTTTATTCAATTTAATACAAATTGAAAAGGATTTGCAAATCATTGTATTCTCTTTTTATTTACGAATTACACAACGTGCCAACTTCACCGGTTTTGGGTTTTGTTAGGGGAAAAATCATATGAGCCCTTTAAGGAATTGTTGACTGTTCTGTATTAACTACAAATTACATATGACAATTGTTATTTCCACTAACATTTATGTGTTTAGTTATATATATATTTTTTTGTCCTGTCCAGCTTCTCAGGCAAATCATATAGCAGATGTAGATGCCCATATTGGCTGTTCAGATTTACTTTACACAAGAGAAGTGTAGGATACTTCTCTTGTTGCCTTACTTGTATTTTGACATTATTAAATGTATTTATATTGTCATTTGGTGCAGCCGGGCCAGAGCAGGAGGGGATAGAAAGAGGAAAAAAAGGAAGACAGAGGGGGGAATTGTGGGGACAAGAGGGGGATTAGACAGGGACAAAAACAACAAGAGTAAACACAACAATAACAACAACAACAACAACATCAGCAAATACGACATGTACAAATATGATGGTAAAAGTGATAGTTAGTGAAATAAATAATACAGAAATGACAATGAGCATTATTACACTACAAATGGAGCAATACAAATACCAATAGAAATAGCGCTATTGATAATGAATAATACCAATAATTTACCTCTATTATCAACAATACAGTTGTTCAAATGCAACAATACATATACGTAATGATAACTACAGATACAAAAGAAAGCAGAAAAATGGAGGGGAAGAAAGAGAAGCCAGCTATATTAAAGGCCTACTGAAATGAATTGTTTTTAATTTAAACGGGGATAGCAGATCCATTCTATGTGTCATACTTGATCATTTCGCGATATTGCCATATTTTTGCTGAAAGGATTTAGTAGAGAATGACGACGATAAAGATCGCAACTTTTGGTATCTGATAAAAAAAAGAAGCCTTGCCCCTACCGGAAGTAGCGTGACGTAGTCAGTTGAAAGGCTCCTCACATTTTCCTATTGTTTTCAACGCAGCGAGAGCGATTCGGACCGAGAAAGCCACGATTACCCCATTAATTTGAGCGAGGATAAAAGATTTGTGGATGAGGAACATTAGAGTGAAGGACTAGAGTGCAGTGCAAGACATATCTTTTTTCGCTCTGACCGTAACTTAGGTACAAGCTGGCTCATTGGATTCCGCACGTTCTCCTTTTTCTATTGTGGATCATGGATTTGTATTTTAAACCACCTGGGATACTATATCCTCTTGAAAATGAGTCCAGAACGCGAAATGGACATTCACAGTGACTTTTATCTCCACGACAATACATCGGCGAAGCTCTTTAGCTACAGAGCTAACGTAATAGCATCGGGCTCAAATGCAGATAGAAACAAAATAAATAAACCCCTGACTGGAAGGATAGACAGAAGATCAACAATACTATTAAACCGTGGACATGTAAATACACGGTTAATTCTTTCCAGCCTGGCGAAGGTTAACAATGCTGTTGCTAACGACGCCATTGAAGCTAACTTAGCAACCGGACCTCACAGAGCTATGCTAAAAACATTAGCTATCCACCTACGCCAGCCAGCCCTCATCTGCTCATCAACACCCGTGCTCACCTGCGTTCCAGCGATCGACGGTGCGACGAAGGACTTCACCCGATCACAGATGCGGTCGGCGAGACGGAGGAAGTTAAGGTGAGTTCGGCGGCTAGCGCGTCTGCTATCCATCTCTGTCCTCCTGGCTGTGTTGCGGTAGTCTGCCGCTAATACACCGATCCCACCTACAACTTTCTTCTTTGCAGTCTTCAGTGTTCATTCAACAAATTGCAAAAGATTCACCAACACAGATGTCCAGAATACTGTGGAATTTTGGAATGAAAACAGAGCTTTTTCGTATTATATTCAATGGGGTGCCAATACTTCCGTATCAACTGTTTATGTCACGCGCATACATCATCATATCTAGACGTTTTCAACCGGAAGTGTGGCGGGAAATTTAAAATGTCACTTTATAAGTTAACCCGGCCGTATTGGCATGTGTTGCAATGTTAAGATTTCATCATTGATATATAAACTATCAGACTGCGTGGTCGCTAGTAGTGGCTTTCAGTAGGCCTTTAACCTTGTAGATTGTTATCGTAACAATAGGTTAAGCTTAGTAGACCTGGGCATGACGTTAAAGTGCATCCGGCAGTGGAGGCTCCTCTATGGGGGTCTTGGGGCACTAGGAGGTTAACCCCTTTACTACTGTTACCCCAGGTGGCCCTTGGCAAAGGCCTAGTACCTGACTGCCCCCTAGCCAGGGATACGGTGAAGACCTTAAAGGCCTACTGAAATGAATTTTTTTTATTTAAACGGGGATAGCAGATCTATTCTATGTGT